>NW_019384524.1:343257-351096 GCF_000671375.1 Centruroides sculpturatus
AATTATTTAATTGCTCCTTCCTCTCTTCCTTGGCATGTTGTGAAATTTCTGATAGTTGGATAATAAACCGTTTTATTGTAATTTGTCTTTTTAAATTATTTTGAGTTGATATTAAAATTTGAAAAAGGGGGATCCCTAGATCGGTAAAATAGGTGAATTTCCTCCTACAACGTCGGTTGTTGTTCGGGGTACAGTTAAGGTTTTAACAAAGTTCGAGCGAATACATAATTAGCATAAAAAAAGTTGAAATAAAGTGATTAAACAAAAATTATTACAAATATCGTAAATAACAGTTCACAAATGCATATATAGAAGAATATTTTTTGAAATCGATCGCGCACACAGTGAAATGCTCGTATACACGCGCGCCATCTATCGTAGGATAAATGTACTATGCCAGAAACCTTCGCGGGAGTGTATTAAATTAAAAAACTTCCCACAGTTTCATGGCAATCGGATAAACGGTGTGGTAATGCATGAAGGACAGACGAACAGACAGACATACATTCATTTTTATATATATAGATTATTCTTGCCACATTTTAAATTTTTCATACGTGTTATTATTATTGTCGAGAGGGATCTTTGTATTATATTTTATTCTGTTTAAACTTTGTTTTTATTCTAATTATTTAAAAACTAAATATTTTTATGTTTTATTTTTGAAGAGGGAGTTTATTTGATTTTAAAAAAATTATTGTTTAAATAAGTAAAATAAAATAAATAAAAATAATTAAAATTAAAATTTCTCATTTTTCATATTAATCGTTACAAAAATTATATTTCTGAAATTGAATTTCTTATAATACGAAAGATTTTATTCATTTGAATATTTAAAAAATATATTTTTTAATTATAAAATATTTATTGTTATTGAAAAAGTATTAAAAATAAAATTACAACAAAAAAATTATAAATATTTTTAGACATTGGCTACTTTTGTGCTATAGCGAATTATCGATATACGGTAGGGAGAATAAATCCGCATTGTGCGTCCCGCTCACGTAAGTAGCAGTTGGGGTGCAACTCTTTTGGTCGTGTCTAACAAGACTCATCCAACACTATCAACTGCAATCCATTTTCATCTTTAAAATGCCACCAAAATTTGATCCAACCGAAACTAAAATCGGTAAGTTAGGTTTTAAACTATATAAATAACTCGTTATTATGAAGAAGAATGGAGCCGCCATAGCCCATTACTAGAAAATTCGGTAAGAAAATGTTAACTTTTGTAAGGATTTCTGTAAATAATGGCCGATTTTGTTTGTTTTTTAAAAATAATTTATAATAATATCTGTTATATATAACGTTTATTACTTTTATAGATTAATCTTTTAGAAAATTACCATACCACGTGGTATATTTACGTGATGTTATTTTTATGAATAATGATTATTGTGTTTGTAATTATTACAAAACGGCAATTTTTGTACAGAATATAATTTATACAAAATATTAATAAATTTTAACCCATTATTTAGTTTATTTGAGAGTAGTGGGTGGAGAAGTTGGTGCCACGTCATCTCTTGCACCCAAAGTCGGTCCTTTAGGATTGGTAAGTGTTAATTCCAAAATGCTGTTTAATGTAATATAACATTTTCAAGTTTTAATAACAATGAGTTTCTCGTTAATAATGTATTTGTTTCAGTATTATAGTAGGTAAAATTGTTTTCAATTTTACATGTATTTGTATGAAATACTGTTATGTTGAAACAATTACTCTAAATGTGAAACAGTAAGAATAATTGTCACGTTTTCATTGATTATACAGTAACATGTAGGAAGTTAAGCAATTTTATAACTTGAAAATACAGGTAAAACGTCACAAATTCTGTAAAATGATCAATTTTAAATATAATCCTGATTTTTAACACATTTTTGAAAAATTTTATGCATTTTTATCAAAATTGATGAGTTTCTGAATTTTTTTTAAGGTTCTTGTATTTTTACATTTGAACACATATTTACTGTGTTGTTACAAGCATCTGAGTGGACGACTTAATGTTATTTAGTATTAAATGTAAATTTGGGTAGAAATTACTTTTAGGCAATTTGTCTACATTTTGTGCAGTGAAAATGAAAATAAACGACTTCTAACAACTTAACACTGTGTTTTTTAATAACAACCCACGAAAAACCTTTTTAACGAGTGTTATGTCACAATGAAAGTTTAACAGGTTGTCTCTGTTCTGTATGTGGGCAAATTAATGTTGCTTTATCGTACTAAAATACGAGGGCAGTTTTTGTTTCAACCTTTGATGGTCCATAAAACAAAGACAAGTGTAAATAACAAAATTAATTTATTACAGAAAGTTATGTACAAACATGGTTACTTTTCAACGTGATTGCTGTGAAGATTGAGGTGTTTGTCAAATCTGTGAGCGAGCTTTGCAATTCCCTCTTTGTAGAATGTTGCAGCCAGTGACTTGAGATGGGCCTTAATGTTTTGAAGATCATCATTAGTCTCGAATCTCTGCCCTCCTCTAGCCACTTTTTCAGTTTGGGGAGTCGTGGAAGTCACTCAGCACTAAATTGGGGCCATATGCTTGGTGTTTAAAAAGTTTCCATTGAAATCGCTGAAGAAGCTGTTGGGTTACAGCAGCACTGAGGTTGGGCATTGTCGTGACTGTTCTTATATTTCAGGGGTGATGTATTGAATTCAAATTTCATCTCCACTCATGTCAAAAAATTGTGATGATTTTTTGACATTGTGACTGGAGATGAGACTTGGCTTTTAGCATCATAATGAGTGAGAAATGTCACTGCTGTTGCCATTCAGTGACCTTTGTGGTCATCGACAACATCTTTGGAACCCTTCGAGTGCACAGTTTTTTGTAGTGTAGATGATCTGTTATGATCCTGTAAACAGATTATCTTGAAACTTCAGGAAATTCCATGCACAACTCATTTATGGCAAACCTCTGTTTTTTCAAGCCGCTTTGTCAACTCACTGAACAAATATCTTCTGTTGCGACAGACTTGTGTCCTTGTCCTTTGTCGTGAACATTGATTTGGTCTCCTTTAAATTTCTCATAAAGTTTTCAAGTTTCACCATATACCTGTCTCATTCTTCACTAAATTTCTGCAGCACTATTCTCTTCTGCTTGAAGAAATCAAATTATATTATGCAACTTGCACTTGGCGGGAGAGTCAATCGTAGCAACCGTGTTTAAGTGCCTGCAACTAAGCCCACAATGATGTAATGACAGAAGTGGTAGTGGCTATTATAGCAGAGATGTGCAATTGCCTTCACAAATACCTGCCTCCTTCCACTTGATTGGCTGTTTATCTGCACAATCAGAGGTTGAAACAAAAACCTCCTATGTAACTTGTTTAGAGGTCAAGTTTGTACAGAATTGGTTGTAACAGCAAATTAGGGACGATGTGTGCTTATTTATTATTTTAGAATTTGGCTTTTATTTACAGATCTTTTTGATTTGTGTGTGTTGTAAAAATGCTTTTGTTGTCAGTACTCTGGATCAAACTGCCTGTGAACACTAAAGTGGTCCCTTTTCACAAGTTATTTTAGATTTGACCAGACCGCAAATGGGGATGATTGTGTGGTGAGCAAGACATCTGGGGTAGATCACTGAAAAAATTCTTGGAGTTTATTTGATTGCCTGGATTAAATTGTTTCCCCAGAAGCTGTAACTGCTTCAGCAATCTGCCAGGCAAGTTAATCATGATTGTGACAAGATCAAAAATTCTTTATATAATGGTGCCAAATAATGTTTAGGGAACTGATGATTATACATTCCTTTGTAATAGCTAACTTTTAATGATGTGAACCTGGAGTTAATTTTAAAACTATTATATTAAATTATTTTGCATAATTTTTGGTATTTTTAAAAATGCGGACTTTTTTTGTGTTTTATATTTATATATTAGAAAGTTACCTAAGTTTCTCATTTAAGTTTTGTATTTTACTTTACAAATTCTCACTTGGCCCTTCCCAAGGGATATACTGTGCCCACCTTGTCTATTATGTTTGTTTATTCTACCATTCATTTGTTTCATATTCTGAAAATTTTAGTTATTGTTGAGCTTAAGTATATTTTTTATGATGTAATTTGAATGTTTCAGTTTTTTCTTTTGCACAAAGTATTCCCTTTGTACAAGATGCAAATAATGTTAAACATATTTCTCTCAGTTGGCAGTATTGTAAATGATTTGTTTTTAGGCTGTTGTTCCTTATTGAGAGTGCATATAAGTCACTTAGTTAACTGCATTTATTAACATTGTTGGTTTGCTCATTGGTGTACTGGCAGTGCAATTTTTTTAGGAATAATATTAATAGTTTATATTTTGATTTAAATTAGTAAGTAAATATGTGTTCTTGGCTGCAAAAATGTTTATTATTCAGTCTGACATTACTGTGTATTTTTTTTTTTTTTTTTGCACAAAATATAGTTATTTTTCAAAGATGGTCATAAAATGTTCCCCTCTCCCTTTGTTGATAGTTCATGCAAAAGAAACTACCTTGCTAATCAAAGGTTAATGAAATGTTTTCAAGAAAAGAATTCATTTAAGTGAAGTTTACCTGTATTTGAAGTCTGTTACATCAATGTAACTTAGTTTTTTTTACATATTCATTATTTTATTAATGAATATTCTGATTGAATCATTGAAAAAATTGAATATTCTGATGCCCGATGATTACAACCAAATCTTGAGGGAGACCGTGAATGCTGTGAAAGTGCTGCTTCGCTCTAACCCTAATTTCCCCACTTTTACATCTTTGTCTCGCTCTATTCATCTGTTTCCTCACTTTTTGTAGTGGCATTAGTAATGGCTAGTAACGGATGTGTCCCATTGATTGAAGATTATGAGATCTGAGGGCATCCGATTTTTATTATTATTATTGATTCGATTGTACTTAATTTTGTACTTAAAATTGAAATGTTTTCTACTTAGTCACCAAAAAAAGTTGGAGATGACATTGCCAAGGCCACTGCAGATTGGAAAGGTTTGAAAATCACAGTCAAGTTGATTATTCAAAACAGACAAGCTCAGATTGAAGTTGTTCCTAGTGCTGCTTCACTCATCATCAGAGCTTTGAAGGAACCTCCCAGAGACAGAAAGAAAGTTAAACATGGTATGCATGATGGCTTTTTATCATGTGTGGTTTGTAACATATACAATGTAACAAAATATTCTAAAATGTGGATAAAATTTATCTTGCAGTAAAACACAATGGAAATCTTGCTTTTGATGACATCGTTACCATTGCTCGTACTATGAGACCACGTTCCATGGCCAAAGATCTGGCCGGCACGGTGAAGGAAATCTTGGGTACCTGCCAGTCTGTGGGATGCACGATAGATGGTAGCCATCCTCACGATCTTATTGAGAAAATCAAAGCCAAGGAGCTTGAAGTTCCAGAAGTGAGTATATTATCATCTGTTTAGTGTATTCAACTCAACTCTAATTTATTAATGTATATTTTTTTTATTTTCAGGAATAAAGTTGAAATAAAGTAAACTGACATTTTGAATTGGTGTGTCTTTATTTTTATCATTTAGTATTTAAATTTTTTATTTTTTCACACTTTTTTGATACAATTCAAATAGTTTACAGAGAAGAGTTTTATTGTTACATTATCTGTTATAACNATTTATTAAAATTCCTTATATTAAAAAACTGTATGAAAAAATATAAATATTTCTTAGGTAACCACCCAGTGAATCTGATAGGAAAACAAAATAATAGATTTAGTAAAAGCATTTATTCAATAAACAAAGGAAGGTCTACAATTCAGAAGAATCCTTTGGATATGGCCGGAGTCGTTTATAAACTTCAATGTACTGTACATGCACAGATAAGGTTTACATCGGAGAGACAGGAAGAAAATTCGGAATAAGATTGAAAGGGCACGAAGCGGCAATACGATTAAAAATAATAGAATCTCCCTGGTATCAACATTGTAGTAATAACACTTGTACTGTACTCTTAATCGTAATAACATAAAAATATTGTATAAAATAGAAAATTCATTTGTAAGAAGCATTGTGGAACACTATTGTATTAAAAGTTATGCAAATACTATTAATTTGAATACGTGAGTCAACATAGATGCATACTGGGATGGGCTAATCAAATATAAGAGCACAGATAATGTTAAACGAAATAACCACTGAAGAGGCTGTTAAGTGAAATGCATTTGGTGAAAATGTTTAATAAAGTAAGAAAGTGATTGACTTCAATTCTTTCAACTTGAATGTTTTTTAGTTTCTTTGAAATCAGAAAAACTGAGTAATTTTAACTCATTAGTTTGAGATATCTTTAAGTATCTTTTGGGCTTTTTAATTTTTTTAAATTTAACATTATTTGCGGTTTGCACCGGAAGTTCATATATAGTCAATCGGGGCCTCATGCCTGTAAGGTTTCCATATTTGGTCTCTGATTTCATCTATCTAATTCCATTCTCGAGAATAAGGAAAGACAGAGGGACGGACGACAGTGGAAATTTATAGGTCTACAGTTTTTTTCATATTGCAACCCGATAATGTATACTGTATATGATTAGTGGATCTAACAAAATGGAGAGTTAGAGGGAAACACATTCACGCGTTAAGAGACTTGAATATCCATTCAAAGATAATTTTGAGATTATGGCAATTTGCAGTCAATTTTTTTGTTTGTTTTTTAAGACTACTTTCAGCTACAGGAACATCTAGTTAATTCAGGCAGCAAAAATTCAGATGTAGGTCCTTTATATTATAATTTTTCATAGGGTGATTTGTCCTCTTTAGTTCGGGCTCTGCCATTCATTGTAACCGGGACAAATGTATTTTGGGCCCTGAAGAAAGGCCATTTTAGTGCCATCGGGCAAAAAGTTTAAAAAAAGGAACAAAATAGATAACAGGTATATCTTGCTTAATTAACACAGTTTTTCTTAACGCGGGATTTGATTAACGGGCAAAATTAATTGTGACAATCCCTTTACATATGTGGCAGAAGTTTTAATTTACGTGGCTCTACCAGCTGTCATACTTAATTAACATACTGTATTTTAATTAACCGCATTAATCAAGGGATAGCTGTACTTTTTGATCTAGTTCATTTGTACATCATTCATTATTTTTAATTAATAGAGTAAATATGAATAGATCATATCAAAATAAAATTAGTTTATCTTTTGGTTTAAATAAATTTATATTGCTTGCTGCATATAATTACTTTTAATGGCGTAGAAGATGATAGCTCTTCGGGTTCTCATCAGAATTACTCGTTAAGGTTATTTTTGTGTCGATAGAATTTTTTTCTCTTTTTGCCCTGTGGGCACTAAGAGGGCCTCTTATGTTGTTGTTGGTTAAGTTATGGCAACGCAACACTTGGACGATCTGCCTAGGAGGGATGCCTTCCGGGAGGTTTTTTTTAATACCCCGTTCGCACCGAGCATTTCGATCTAGATTGTGACTAAGGTCGGAGAGAGTTCCGTGGTGAGAACGCTCTCGACCGTTTCAATCTCGACTGAAACGAGGTTCTATCGCGATCGACTGGAGAGAGTTCTTGCAACTAGATCCAGTCATAAGAGAGATCCCACAATCCCACGCGCGCGAGAAAATACAAGATGGCTGCTGAACACGTGTCCGGCTATCGACAGAAAAATAAAAAAGACATCTGGAGAGACGATGACATCTGTCTATTATTAGATATACGGCAAGAAAAAGTATTTATTTCTAACCAAAACTTCCATTTTGTTTGTTGGTGTTCGTGACTTACCGCGTAGTTATGTCAATTTTATCATCGCGTGTAATAGCCGGGTTCTTCTCAAGCGAGTTACCTGTGCGAACAGCACGACGTTCCACTGGCGACAGTCACAATCCAGATTGTGGG
>NW_019384524.1:354285-370657 GCF_000671375.1 Centruroides sculpturatus
TGGCATGTTGTGAAATTTCTGATAGTTGGATAATAAACCGTTTTATTGTAATTTGTCTTTTTAAATTATTTTGAGTTGATATTAAAATTTGAAAAAGGGGGATCCCTAGATCGGTAAAATAGGTGAATTTCCTCCTACAACGTCGGTTGTTGTTCGGGGTACAGTTAAGGTTTTAACAAAGTTCGAGCGAATACATAATTAGCATAAAAAAAGTTGAAATAAAGTGATTAAACAAAAATTATTACAAATATCGTAAATAACAGTTCACAAATGCATATATAGAAGAATATTTTTTGAAATCGATCGCGCACACAGTGAAATGCTCGTATACACGCGCGCCATCTATCGTAGGATAAATGTACTATGCCAGAAACCTTCGCGGGAGTGTATTAAATTAAAAAACTTCCCACAGTTTCATGGCAATCGGATAAACGGTGTGGTAATGCATGAAGGACAGACGAACAGACAGACATACATTCATTTTTATATATATAGATTATTCTTGCCACATTTTAAATTTTTCATACGTGTTATTATTATTGTCGAGAGGGATCTTTGTATTATATTTTATTCTGTTTAAACTTTGTTTTTATTCTAATTATTTAAAAACTAAATATTTTTATGTTTTATTTTTGAAGAGGGAGTTTATTTGATTTTAAAAAAATTATTGTTTAAATAAGTAAAATAAAATAAATAAAAATAATTAAAATTAAAATTTCTCATTTTTCATATTAATCGTTACAAAAATTATATTTCTGAAATTGAATTTCTTATAATACGAAAGATTTTATTCATTTGAATATTTAAAAAATATATTTTTTAATTATAAAATATTTATTGTTATTGAAAAAGTATTAAAAATAAAATTACAACAAAAAAATTATAAATATTTTTAGACATTGGCTACTTTTGTGCTATAGCGAATTATCGATATACGGTAGGGAGAATAAATCCGCATTGTGCGTCCCGCTCACGTAAGTAGCAGTTGGGGTGCAACTCTTTTGGTCGTGTCTAACAAGACTCATCCAACACTATCAACTGCAATCCATTTTCATCTTTAAAATGCCACCAAAATTTGATCCAACCGAAACTAAAATCGGTAAGTTAGGTTTTAAACTATATAAATAACTCGTTATTATGAAGAAGAATGGAGCCGCCATAGCCCATTACTAGAAAATTCGGTAAGAAAATGTTAACTTTTGTAAGGATTTCTGTAAATAATGGCCGATTTTGTTTGTTTTTTAAAAATAATTTATAATAATATCTGTTATATATAACGTTTATTACTTTTATAGATTAATCTTTTAGAAAATTACCATACCACGTGGTATATTTACGTGATGTTATTTTTATGAATAATGATTATTGTGTTTGTAATTATTACAAAACGGCAATTTTTGTACAGAATATAATTTATACAAAATATTAATAAATTTTAACCCATTATTTAGTTTATTTGAGAGTAGTGGGTGGAGAAGTTGGTGCCACGTCATCTCTTGCACCCAAAGTCGGTCCTTTAGGATTGGTAAGTGTTAATTCCAAAATGCTGTTTAATGTAATATAACATTTTCAAGTTTTAATAACAATGAGTTTCTCGTTAATAATGTATTTGTTTCAGTATTATAGTAGGTAAAATTGTTTTCAATTTTACATGTATTTGTATGAAATACTGTTATGTTGAAACAATTACTCTAAATGTGAAACAGTAAGAATAATTGTCACGTTTTCATTGATTATACAGTAACATGTAGGAAGTTAAGCAATTTTATAACTTGAAAATACAGGTAAAACGTCACAAATTCTGTAAAATGATCAATTTTAAATATAATCCTGATTTTTAACACATTTTTGAAAAATTTTATGCATTTTTATCAAAATTGATGAGTTTCTGAATTTTTTTTAAGGTTCTTGTATTTTTACATTTGAACACATATTTACTGTGTTGTTACAAGCATCTGAGTGGACGACTTAATGTTATTTAGTATTAAATGTAAATTTGGGTAGAAATTACTTTTAGGCAATTTGTCTACATTTTGTGCAGTGAAAATGAAAATAAACGACTTCTAACAACTTAACACTGTGTTTTTTAATAACAACCCACGAAAAACCTTTTTAACGAGTGTTATGTCACAATGAAAGTTTAACAGGTTGTCTCTGTTCTGTATGTGGGCAAATTAATGTTGCTTTATCGTACTAAAATACGAGGGCAGTTTTTGTTTCAACCTTTGATGGTCCATAAAACAAAGACAAGTGTAAATAACAAAATTAATTTATTACAGAAAGTTATGTACAAACATGGTTACTTTTCAACGTGATTGCTGTGAAGATTGAGGTGTTTGTCAAATCTGTGAGCGAGCTTTGCAATTCCCTCTTTGTAGAATGTTGCAGCCAGTGACTTGAGATGGGCCTTAATGTTTTGAAGATCATCATTAGTCTCGAATCTCTGCCCTCCTCTAGCCACTTTTTCAGTTTGGGGAGTCGTGGAAGTCACTCAGCACTAAATTGGGGCCATATGCTTGGTGTTTAAAAAGTTTCCATTGAAATCGCTGAAGAAGCTGTTGGGTTACAGCAGCACTGAGGTTGGGCATTGTCGTGACTGTTCTTATATTTCAGGGGTGATGTATTGAATTCAAATTTCATCTCCACTCATGTCAAAAAATTGTGATGATTTTTTGACATTGTGACTGGAGATGAGACTTGGCTTTTAGCATCATAATGAGTGAGAAATGTCACTGCTGTTGCCATTCAGTGACCTTTGTGGTCATCGACAACATCTTTGGAACCCTTCGAGTGCACAGTTTTTTGTAGTGTAGATGATCTGTTATGATTCTGTAAACAGATTATCTTGAAACTTCAGGAAATTCCATGCACAACTCATTTATGGCAAACCTCTGTTTTTTCAAGCCGCTTTGTCAACTCACTGAACAAATATCTTCTGTTGCGACAGACTTGTGTCCTTGTCCTTTGTCGTGAACATTGATTTGGTCTCCTTTAAATTTCTCATAAAGTTTTCAAGTTTCACCATATACCTGTCTCATTCTTCACTAAATTTCTGCAGCACTATTCTCTTCTGCTTGAAGAAATCAAATTATATTATGCAACTTGCACTTGGCGGGAGAGTCAATCGTAGCAACCGTGTTTAAGTGCCTGCAACTAAGCCCACAATGATGTAATGACAGAAGTGGTAGTGGCTATTATAGCAGAGATGTGCAATTGCCTTCACAAATACCTGCCTCCTTCCACTTGATTGGCTGTTTATCTGCACAATCAGAGGTTGAAACAAAAACCTCCTATGTAACTTGTTTAGAGGTCAAGTTTGTACAGAATTGGTTGTAACAGCAAATTAGGGACGATGTGTGCTTATTTATTATTTTAGAATTTGGCTTTTATTTACAGATCTTTTTGATTTGTGTGTGTTGTAAAAATGCTTTTGTTGTCAGTACTCTGGATCAAACTGCCTGTGAACACTAAAGTGGTCCCTTTTCACAAGTTATTTTAGATTTGACCAGACCGCAAATGGGGATGATTGTGTGGTGAGCAAGACATCTGGGGTAGATCACTGAAAAAATTCTTGGAGTTTATTTGATTGCCTGGATTAAATTGTTTCCCCAGAAGCTGTAACTGCTTCAGCAATCTGCCAGGCAAGTTAATCATGATTGTGACAAGATCAAAAATTCTTTATATAATGGTGCCAAATAATGTTTAGGGAACTGATGATTATACATTCCTTTGTAATAGCTAACTTTTAATGATGTGAACCTGGAGTTAATTTTAAAACTATTATATTAAATTATTTTGCATAATTTTTGGTATTTTTAAAAATGCGGACTTTTTTTGTGTTTTATATTTATATATTAGAAAGTTACCTAAGTTTCTCATTTAAGTTTTGTATTTTACTTTACAAATTCTCACTTGGCCCTTCCCAAGGGATATACTGTGCCCACCTTGTCTATTATGTTTGTTTATTCTACCATTCATTTGTTTCATATTCTGAAAATTTTAGTTATTGTTGAGCTTAAGTATATTTTTTATGATGTAATTTGAATGTTTCAGTTTTTTCTTTTGCACAAAGTATTCCCTTTGTACAAGATGCAAATAATGTTAAACATATTTCTCTCAGTTGGCAGTATTGTAAATGATTTGTTTTTAGGCTGTTGTTCCTTATTGAGAGTGCATATAAGTCACTTAGTTAACTGCATTTATTAACATTGTTGGTTTGCTCATTGGTGTACTGGCAGTGCAATTTTTTTAGGAATAATATTAATAGTTTATATTTTGATTTAAATTAGTAAGTAAATATGTGTTCTTGGCTGCAAAAATGTTTATTATTCAGTCTGACATTACTGTGTATTTTTTTTTTTTTTTTGCACAAAATATAGTTATTTTTCAAAGATGGTCATAAAATGTTCCCCTCTCCCTTTGTTGATAGTTCATGCAAAAGAAACTACCTTGCTAATCAAAGGTTAATGAAATGTTTTCAAGAAAAGAATTCATTTAAGTGAAGTTTACCTGTATTTGAAGTCTGTTACATCAATGTAACTTAGTTTTTTTTACATATTCATTATTTTATTAATGAATATTCTGATTGAATCATTGAAAAAATTGAATATTCTGATGCCCGATGATTACAACCAAATCTTGAGGGAGACCGTGAATGCTGTGAAAGTGCTGCTTCGCTCTAACCCTAATTTCCCCACTTTTACATCTTTGTCTCGCTCTATTCATCTGTTTCCTCACTTTTTGTAGTGGCATTAGTAATGGCTAGTAACGGATGTGTCCCATTGATTGAAGATTATGAGATCTGAGGGCATCCGATTTTTATTATTATTATTGATTCGATTGTACTTAATTTTGTACTTAAAATTGAAATGTTTTCTACTTAGTCACCAAAAAAAGTTGGAGATGACATTGCCAAGGCCACTGCAGATTGGAAAGGTTTGAAAATCACAGTCAAGTTGATTATTCAAAACAGACAAGCTCAGATTGAAGTTGTTCCTAGTGCTGCTTCACTCATCATCAGAGCTTTGAAGGAACCTCCCAGAGACAGAAAGAAAGTTAAACATGGTATGCATGATGGCTTTTTATCATGTGTGGTTTGTAACATATACAATGTAACAAAATATTCTAAAATGTGGATAAAATTTATCTTGCAGTAAAACACAATGGAAATCTTGCTTTTGATGACATCGTTACCATTGCTCGTACTATGAGACCACGTTCCATGGCCAAAGATCTGGCCGGCACGGTGAAGGAAATCTTGGGTACCTGCCAGTCTGTGGGATGCACGATAGATGGTAGCCATCCTCACGATCTTATTGAGAAAATCAAAGCCAAGGAGCTTGAAGTTCCAGAAGTGAGTATATTATCATCTGTTTAGTGTATTCAACTCAACTCTAATTTATTAATGTATATTTTTTTTATTTTCAGGAATAAAGTTGAAATAAAGTAAACTGACATTTTGAATTGGTGTGTCTTTATTTTTATCATTTAGTATTTAAATTTTTTATTTTTTCACACTTTTTTGATACAATTCAAATAGTTTACAGAGAAGAGTTTTATTGTTACATTATCTGTTATAACATTGGAATCTGTTTTTCTATGAATTAGTGCAAAAGTTGTAGGGTAAATTTTCCCAGAAAAAAATTTTTAAATATCTATGAAAAGAAATATAGCAACAAACAATTGTTTTGGTTTGAAATTCATGAGAGATGTTAGTGCCATTATATCTAACAATTCCATAGGCTTTAAAATATCTCTTTATCTCTAGTATTTACATATTCTGAACTCAGAGAAAGTGGAGTGTTGAAAGAAACTATATTAGAATGAACAATTATATATTTTGACAGTCACGATGCTGGACTGCAATTTTTAAGCATATATTTAATTTAAAATATATGCTCTGCCTCCAAATTAGTACTGTATTGTCTTGCCCCTCTACATAATTTTTTTAACAGTAGTCCTGCCAGTCATCTAACACCTTCTAGAGGAAACGAACTGAAATAACATGATTAACGGTTTGCATCGGAACTTCGTGTATAGTTAATCGGGACCTCATGCCCCAAGATTTCCACATCTGGTCTCGTCTTCAAACTCCGTTCTCGAGATTGTTAGGACGAACAATAGGAATTTATAGGTCTACAATTTTAAATTGCAGCCCAATTATGAATCAAATCGATTAAAATTTAATTTTTAATTTTTCGAGTAGACTCCTTATCTATTAATACTATTACGTGTATCTGATTAAATTTCACTAGATGTCGTGTAAAAATGTCTAGTACCGAAATTCGTATTTAAACTTTATGAGAAACTGGAAAGTAAAATGATTTTCTGGAGCAATAGCTTATAACAATCACGAAAATAAGCAATTTTTGAACATAATTCAGACTATGTAAAAAGGTTCCCTGTAACGCATTAGAATTAAACGTACGAACGTTTAATTCTAATTTAATATTTGGAAGTAATTAAACGCTTCGTTTTTGGTACTCCGCGTAGATGGAATATTTTTAAATTTTGCGTGACGAATTTAAGTTTGAAAGTTATTTTTTGTAATCCTAATTGATGTGAATGTACCAGTACTGTACGATATATAATTATGTTCATTGTCACGGATAATTTGATTCATAATCTATTGAATTCAAATGACTTCATCTGTCAAAACTTACAAAATCCATAATGTGATAAATCAGAAAACCGAAAAAACTACTGTATTTTGGTAATTCACTGCATAAAAATCCTAATAGAGTAAATTTTAAATGATTAATAACCATTTACTATCCCACGTTCAAATTTTATAAAATTAATTTTTTATAATACAGTAAAACTCCGCTTAACGCTGATTCGATATAACGCGGTCTGCTCAGCCTAAAAACCTCAAAATTTATGTCGATTCATATCGCGGCATTTCATTGATTCGTATATACAGTAGTGTGTCGTTTATCCGAATCAATTGGGGACGGGTTCGGATAACCGACTATGTACGAAAAATATTAACTAGTGTTGCAACGAATAGTATATTCGGCTTGATTAACTCACGTACGAAAATTGGCGCGCAAACCGCATGGCAAGTACCCTGCTCTATTGGCCCACTGTCACTACGCTTCGCCAATCGCGTTAATTCTTGACAGTTCAGACAAGAGCATCATGGCAGTACAGTAGAGCGTCGTTTATCCGAATTAATTGGAAACTCGGGTTGTTCGGATAACCAATTATGTACGAAAAAATATATTAATTTATCCCGTGTTGAAATTTTTCTCTGTTGCGTGTCGCTTCGCGTTGAATTTTCGTCGATGTTAAGCCTAACGAAGACTTGTATCGTTAAAAATTATTTTTTTATTTTGTACAAACAAAATAAATATATTGAAAAAAATAAAAAATCTAAGAGGATATTTTTAATCATAACGAACTCAGCTAGGTGGTAAGGGATGGGGCCTGACATATCCTGGACAGGCCAAGAAAAATTCTTGATGTTGGCCATAAGGATTCGAGAATAACAAAATTCTAAATATACTTCAGAAGTTAATTTAGTATTAAAAACGTAAAATATTTGAGTAGCCCAAGACATAGCCAAAGATTATAGCGCCACAGCACTGGCGAAGATTTAAATTTGTCGACGAATTCCTTCGGATAAACGACGCTCTACTGCAGGGGTGGCCAAAACGTGGCGCATTGGACGATTACAAGTGGCGCTTTAGTTCGTTTTAAGCAAAGTTGCCAGATTTAGTTTTTTCGCGATTAAGAATATTATATAAAAAAATAAATTTTTTATAGGCTGTCTTGGCAAGTTCATTTGTTGCACAATTCGTTACGGTCTATTTTGCAAATAAAATGAGTGTTCTCCACATAGTAAATTACAATGTATGCATGTATTTTGAGTCTTGCGATCTTTATTTTCGATCAGTTTACGGGCGTGTAAATGGCCAAAAACATTTATTGTGATTAACGTTATTCTAAGCTGATCTCGTTCTCAGTGCCAATAATTGTGTTGCAGAGTAATCTTCACTAAACGAGACTCTGGCAGCAATAGCATCATCATGAAGCAATCACCCTCTCGTACAGGAGATCATTGTTGACTATTGTAAATTGGTGCTTCAATAAACTGTCATAAAGTAATTAATTCAACTGCGTGATTAAGTTATTTCCTTTTCTTTCCTAAGCGAAGCAGATTTATTATTATGTGTATTTATCAACCCCTATTATTGAATGTAAGACTGTATAAAAAGTGTTAGAGTTATATGGCGCATCTGAACTCGTCTGTCAAAAAATTGGCGCATGCTATTCAAAAGATTGGCCACCCCTGCTCTACTGTATGTGATAAGTGATGATATCAAACGTAGATAACAATGAAATGACCTACACGTGTAAATAACGGAAGAAGAACCACAAAGTGAAAATGTGAAAATAAATATGAATATGATAACATAATCGAACAAGTCGAGGCAGCTTATTGGCCCGAAATTTGCGGCCGTGAATGCCAAGCAATTGTCATAGACTTCGGAAAGCTAAATGCTTGTAATGAAAGTCATTTAGCGTGCACGGGCGAAAGCCTGGGGTCGTTCGGGCTACCAAGCTGTTTCGAATCTGTGAAATCATAACTGTGACTTATACCAACGTTTTATCTGTCTCTTTTCTCCGTTATCACCAGGCAATGAGTCACGTAATTGTAAAATGGGAAAAGTGACGAATCGAAAGTGTCGTGAGGGCGTATTATGATGTATGCATGGCATACGTGGACTAGAGCGATAGAGAAAAGAGCAAAGACGAGCGCTTAAAAAGAAGGATAGGCAGGGTCAGACCTTCAGATATGCGACGATTCTCGAACGAATAGGTGTGTACGTGTGCTGATCTTTGTAATTATAAATTGTGAATACAAGTGACTAAAATTATTTTCTTTTTTATTTTGTGCATGTTATAAGTTATAAATAAATATAAACAAACAACACTAACCCGATAACATTAAATCTAAATACCAGAATGATTAATTTACTGTGTTTTTGTTATTTCTTACTCCTGTTTTTAGGTATTTGGTATTCGGCCGAATAGCGAAAAATAGGCCGAATACCGAATAGTAACCGAATATTCGTTACATCACTTTATTAACCTATTCCATGTTTAAATTTTTCTCCGTTGCGTGTCGCCTCGCATTGAATTTTCGTCGATGTTAAGCCTAACGTAAACTTTTTAAAATAATAATCGTGTCTATTGTATCGTTAAAAATTATTTATTTTTTACAAACAAAATAAATATATTGAAAAATATAAAACAAAAACAAAATTATACTTTAGAAGTTAATCTAGTATCAAAAATGTTCGATTCAGCAGGACAGTCCCCAGAAAAACACCACACAAAAGTGCCAGTGCTGCCGGCTAAAACATACATAAATAAAAAAAAAATATTGGAGTAGCCCAAGATATAGCCAAAGATTGCAGCGCCACAGCACTAGCGAAAATTAAAATTTGCCAACTGGAATTCTTTCGGATAAACGACGCTCTACTGTAGTAAGATTATTCCAAACACGAACCAAAAGGTGGCAATTCGTCGTAGTACTTTACTTAAACCTACAGTATGTTTGATGCAATTTTGGGAAAAAAATATAACATGGATGCCATAGGTAGTGTTACCACCCGTTCGGTTTTAACCCGGACAGTCCGGATGAACTATTAATTTTGTCAGGGAATTTTGTAGAAATTGTGAAAGTACGATGAAACAAAGTTCTTGCAAATATTTTTACAAATTTACACTATTTCAACAGCGAACATTGAGAGCCTTAGCAACGACGACCTTCAAGAACTGGCAGAACAAGGAATTCATGTGAAAGGCCAGAACACATATACGTAAAAATTTGGCCGAATAAGAAACGCCACTGCCACTAACAAGGGAACTGTCGGAGTGTCTTCTAATAAATTTTAATAAAATTTAATTAATAACTACGTTAAAAGTATACAAATTATATTTTAAATTTCTAGCATTCACTAAAAGTGTTGATCAGAGTTATTAGCAATCAAATGTTGCACTACTTTATAGTAGATTAACACAATTACGCAAATTTTTAGAAGTGAAAGGGCCGCGGAGGAACACGGCGATATTACATTTAGAATAAATTCTGAAATTTTCAAAAATGGGAGAAGAATTAATAAAATTTGGTTAATAATTATGTTAAAAGTATACAAAATTTTATTAATTCTTCAACCACTTTTGAAAATTCCAGAATTTATTCTAAATGTAATATCGCCGTCTTCCTCCGCGGCCCTTTCACTTCTAAAAATTTGCGTAATTGTGTTAAACTACTATAAAGTAGTGCAACATTTGATTGCTAATAACTCTGATCAACACTTTTAGTGAATGCTAGAAATTTAAAATATAGTTTGTATACTTTTAACGTAGTTATTAACTAAATTTTATTAAAATTTATTAGAAGACACTCCGACAGTTTCCTTGTAAGTGCTACATTTTTTTTTTTCTCTCATATATCTATCCCTTTGTACTACCTTCCATTTTTTCTCCTCTTCCTCTGCTATAATATAGAAAATTTAAATTAATAGACTTGTAATCCGAATTCAAATAAAGAACGTGTGATCTAAATACTAGGTCAATATATCGATTCTACTAGACCAGGGGTGGCGAACTTTTTTGAGCCCGCGTGCCATCCTGTTATTTAAAATTTAGCACCTATAGCCATCCATAAAAGTTGTTTAAATAGTGTCTTTATACATTTTTTTAAAACTCTTTCCGCCCTGTGAGCACTAAAAGGGCTTCTTTTTGCAAGCCCATTATGGGTTCGGCCAGGCCCACAATGGGGCTGCCGGGTGGTGAGGGACGGGGCCCGACATATCCAAACGGACCATCCCCGAGAAATTCCTGGGGATTTTTCGACCCGTTCGGATTCGAACCCGGGTCCCCCAAAGCGGCAGGCTGCCACCTTGACTGCTCGGCCATCCGGCCGCCAAGTGTCTTTATACATGACACTGATGTGGTCGAACGGATTCAATAAACTCTTCGATTTCATTTATTTTTCGTTTTTTCGAGATCGTCACAATTGTAAGATTTTTGCATTGCTGCCGTTGTTAGAATAAAAACCACGTGTCTACTTAGACGTTACAAAAAAACTTCTCTTTATTGGAGGAATTTTGGCGTAAAAAATAGAGACACGCTCTACTCTTTTTTCAATTGTTTCAGCCAAAATTTCAGAAAAATTTTTACGCTTTCTGTTTTATGCTAGATTTTACGCCGAATTTTACGCATGTGTGTTCCTGGCCTTATTTAACATATATTATTATGCAAATTAATATAAAAATCACTTAAAATTAAAATCTGTTTATTTTTGGTCGCGTGTTTTCCTTTCCCTATTTACTTTATGTTAAAATGACCTCGTTTAGCGCTTTGTCATCTAGGAACGCATCCCCAGCGTTAAGCGGGGTCTTTACTGTATTTTACATTTATATAATGTTTATATGGGGATTAGATGAGTGAAATCCCTGAACTCTGAATAAAAAACGGCGTTTTTTTAAAAAGAAGGTTACGAAGATGGAAAAAGGATTTGAAGACTTATGAACGCTGGAATTGGAACATTTCTTAACATTCTGCGAACCTCAGGCACAGATACCATCTTTATCTAGATATTTAGAGATTATTTTTAAGGAAACGATTGACTGATGATTATTTTTAAAAATTTAATAAATTGATTTGATAGCATTAGTATTTAGAACAAGGCGCGTCAAAACTACGTTGTGCTTGGGACCCTCCCATTTCTTGATCCACCACTGATGGCTCCACTTCCAATCTCGAAAAACATTATTTGAATATAATTATTTTTTAACTTTTTAAAATATATTTAAATATTACAATAATTTTAATATATTTATAATTATAACAAAGCAGAAAACGCATATTTTAAAAACTAGATAGGAGTAAGTACTAAAGATTTTGTTTTACAAATTTACATGTAAATTAGACAGTTTTGATGCATTATAAACTGTTCAAAATGGCGGAATATCAGATGTAGTCCAACGAAAATCACTTGCAGTGGAGAAGAAGAAAAATACAACATTCAATATTCCGAGTACCTGTAAAATATGCATTAATTAAATTACTGAATTAAAAATATACAAAAAAATAATTTAATTTATACAATAACTTACAGATGTAACACTTCTCGCTGCAGTTAATTCTGGACATGTAATTATGCTAATAATTATAAAAGCAGTGGATACTGCATACAGTACTGTAAATATCAGATCGCTCATAAGTAACTATAAAGATAGAAATTCTACTATAACCCTATGTAAGTACCCCTTCCTTTTATATACTGTAATACTTAGGAATATACTTACGAAAATTTGTATCTTAAAATATTTCTGAAGTCGTTCGTAGAGGCGAAAGAATAAAATTATAAAAAACATTGCAATATAGATCAAACTAGAAATGCAAACAAATTCAAAGAATCGTATCTGGAATGTATCGCCACAATATTTTGTTTCTTCAGTTGAAACAACACCACCAATTGCGAATGTCTGCAAAATATTTTAAAGTAATGAAGACTAAAAGATAAATAATTTTAATGCTGGGTATCATATCTGCAAATAGATATACATATCAAAAATGGCTGAAAGAATATCTTTTTGTTTTTTCGGTTTTATCTGTTCGCCCTTTGTGCGCTAAGAGGATATTTTTAATCATAACGAACTCAGCTAGGTGGTAAGGGATGGGGCCTGACATATCCTGGACAGGCCAAAAAAAATTCTTGATGTTGCCCATAAGGATTCGAGAATAACAAAATGAACAATAACAGCTACGTATATTGCACAATTGGAGTTATGTATTTACAGGAAGTTGCTTTAGAAGTCTGATTTAAGAACAAAACCCAACACTCTTAAAGAAATGACAATAAAAACTCCAACTAAGGAAATGTTATCTGAAAACTATTTACTAAAATTTATGTAAATAAAAAATACTGTATACAGCTTTTACTATCACTTTTTCATATTAATTCTAATTTTTTTGTTGTTAATTAAAACAATTTTGACAGTCTATCGATTTAATAAATTGAAAATTCGAATTATAATAATTCAAAAGTAGGGGATGACCGAGATGTCAGGCTGCAGGTCCAGGGGACCTGAAATCGAATTCGAGAGAGCAACCCCAGGAATTTTCATGGTTAGTCTTTCCCGTATATATCCCTCCCTCACCCGATCACTCCATTGTGTCTACGATAGGCTGTTAAAAAATAAGGCGCACTTAGTGTCCACAGGCGAAGGAGCCGAAAAAATTATTCGAAAGTATTTCAATATTTAGATTTATCTTCAAAATTTGAATTGAAAATTAAGATTCTGTATGCGAAAATCAACAAACGAACATATAATAAACATTAATTTGTAAATTTTGTATAGAAAATAATTATTGTAATCATAAGTGATACTAACCAGTTCCATAGATCTGAATATTCCATACGGAGTTTTAAGAAAATTTTCTTTACCCATTTTTAATTTTCGATTTTCTCTGAACAGAAAATAGAATTACATAACGTGCTCTGGAACAAATGACGTGAATCGAGTAAATAAATTTCAAAATATTCGTAACGCCAACGTCACTTTTTTAAAATATAATTCATTAACTTGATGATATTCAATTTGAGCATATACAGTAATTATTCAACAAGCAACACGTTAATAATTTAATGAAAAGTATTATTTCTTTCACCATTAAACTATAATTCTATATCATATTTAAGATTGTAACGGTTAATTATACTGGAAACAGATAAAAACATATTCATTATAATACACTTTATTTTGTTTTAACTTCTACTTTTAATTTCACAACGAAGTGATGATTTAAAACCTGGAACTATTGACACATCCACTTTATTCAACACTATCTTTTTACATTTGTTTGTCAATACGAATGTAAAAAGATACAGTATTGAATAAAGGGAATGTGTCAACAGTTCCAGGTTTAAATAATCATTTCCTTGTGAATTAGAAATAGAACATGTTTTTGATTTTTTTTACATGTTTAACGTGTAAAATTTGAAATAAACTTTCGAATTTGCTATTGTTAGTAAGGCCGAGCGATCAAGGTGACAGTCAACCGCTCTGGGGGACCCGGGATTGAAAAATCTCCAGGAATTTTTCGGGGATGATCTGTCCGGATATGTCGGGCCCCGTCTCTCACAACTCATAATGGGCTCGCTAAAGAGGCCCTCTTAGTGCCCACAGGGCGGAGAGTTAAAAAAAAAGGCCGAGTCGGTAAAGATGTCAGACTGTCACTCTGGGGATTCGATTCGGGTTGGTAAATTTTTAACTACCACGATGCAGGTTTCGTGGTGCAGGAAAGAATGGGAGGAAGGAGGATAAACGAGTGTAATTTCCAGAAATCCTTGTTTAAAGTATTTTTCACTTGCCTATATGTTAAAAATATTTTGGAATCCATTTTAAAACAAATTTTTTTAAACAACAACAACAAAGTTTAAACACATGTTTTTATTTAACATATTTTCATATACAAATAAAATTTTACTTAAATTTTACAAACAACTTTAACTTCAAAGTTTAATAAAAAAAAAAAAAAATTATAAGAAATTCCAAACAGCACTAAAACCTTTTTTCCAATTTGTGGCGTATTCTAGTATCTGGCCAATCTATGGTTTGTATTGTGCCTTACGTCTTTTCCTGCCCCCCTTCGCCACATGGTGGGCCCGACTCGGTGGAGAGGAGTTGTGTAATTCTGGGGTGTTTAACCGCGGGAGTTTTATTGGAGGGTGTGTCTCGGGGAGAAGTTAGAACGGAAGTGAAGAGAGGACAGGGAAGAAGCAAAGTAATTGTGGTGGTGAAATTGCGTGGGAAAGTAAAGACTGCAACCTAGTCAGTGTGGAGATTTTGAATTTCGAACTGTTTTCTGCCCAGAGTGAAGAAAAGGAAAAGATACACTTCAAACTCATTTGTCGGTATGTTTTATGTCTTCACGTTACGGGAATTTTGAGCAGTATATTGTCGGGAGATTTGATGTTAACGATATTCGGTATACTAGATTGTCGGGCTTCGTACGTTCCTGTGACTTTTTTTTCCTAGAAGTACTGTATGTTCTCAGGAAAATTAAAGTGTTATCTTGTTAATTTGGATAGTTGTCTTTGTCTAGACCCTATTGAGATCATTGGATTCCCCAGTGGCGTGCCATGACATTTGATAGTAGGGAAGCTGTGTTTCTGTAAGAAGTCGACTTCCAGGGGCAATCGGTTAATTGCGCGTCAGTGATGGTCAAGGGTCCATTCGTATCGTTTGTTCGATAAGCCAATAAAAACCGTAGACTTCTCTAAATGTATTTTTAATATCACAATTATATTCCGAATCGCTAGCCAAGATATAAGGGCTAAAATTATAAATAAAATAATTTTATTATTTATTTATTTATTGAAAACTTCATACATAAAATTAATTTTTAGGAGGAGGGATAACATTAATAACTTTGGTCAATAAATTATATTTATACCATATAGACTCTACTGAGTCGTTGATAGAGAATAATCCATGAATTCTGTCTTCTGGATTTTTGCAAACAACATTATTAGTACAAAAAACATTGTTAGAAAGGGGAACGTTTGAAAAATACAGAAAAGTTTTCAGTAAGCATGGTGTTACACTAGCAGCCAAATTAAAAAATAAAATTAAAAACATCATCAACACCAATAAGTTCAAAAATAACGAAATACTAAGCCAAACAGGTGTAATATATGAAATAATATGTACAGTAAGAAACCAGCGATATACATTGGAGAAACAGGAAGGCAACTCGGTACCAGAATAAAAGAACATAAAGAAGCAATTAGACTTAATTATAACCAATCACCATGGACAAATCACTGTAAGGAATTCGGATGCACAATTAACGAAAAAAGTGTAAAAATAATCCATAAAGAAAAAGACAGTTACCTACGAAAATTCAAAGAGCATTTCGAAATTGTTAATAAAAGCAAAACCATAAACTTAAATGATGGAATGGAGGTTGACAACTTGTGGAGGAAATAGGAGGAGCTAAAGGGAAAGGAAACAAAAAGAGGGGAAAACGGTCTAAAAATGCCTTAGGGGACACAACATCAACACTGTACAGATGTGGATCTTAACTTAAAACAGGTTAGTTAACTATTGTATTTTTTATTTATTTGTTTAGCATTCTGGTACAAAGACCCTGATGCGGGGATATAGAATAAAACAAAGTATACAAAACATTACAAAATAATATACACATTTCACATATTATATCCATCCATTGCAGTAACATAATTTGATTAATAGAAAATTACACAATTCAAAAATTATTTTAAACCAAATTCAGCAAAAAGAAAACAAAACAAAAACTTAAACTACATGGGAGAACTATCCGA
>NW_019384524.1:373474-379761 GCF_000671375.1 Centruroides sculpturatus
TTTCACTTTAAGCCTTAAAAAATAAATCAAAATCAGAAATAACTTTTTTAAACTGATTAAATGAAAAACAGGGAACCCCAAAGGTCTCCTCACGTAATTTTGACAAAAAAGTACAAACAGCGATAATATGAAACGCATCCAATGGCGAGTCAGCCACACCACATACGCAACTGTCTCTTCTAAAAAAAGAAAAACAACAGTTTATATCGCTCTTTCAAAAAAATCGGATAGTCTCCCTAGTTAACTATTGTATAAATATATCCAAATAACTATTGTTGTAATTTACCGTAAAAACAAATGTAATAATTAAATTTACCAATATATAGAAATGTAAAAAAAACCTGAAGAGGGGTGCAAGTGATACGAAAATATTGCACCCGAAATGCATAGTAAGAAAATAAAGAATACGAAGATAAGCTATTGTCTCTGATTAAATGCGGTCCAGGCAAAAAAACGGTGGTTATTTCTGTAGAATTAACCTATGAAGTTTTCATCAATTTTTTGAGGAAATATATGATTTTAAAATTGATTTTATAGGAAATATTTGATTTTAAAAGGAATATAAAGAAAACTGCACCATGGATACATATATACATATCTATTACTTATAGCAGATTGTTAGAAAGTGTTGATAGACGCAAATATTCAAAATCCTTACAGTCAAACATGTAGTGATTTAAAGTCGCATATCCTTTCTTACAAAACGGACACATTTCCGGTGAACGTAGATCAATACACAAGTGTTTCCATATTAAACGAAACTTATTTAGACGAATCTGTATTATCGTTTTTTAACAATAAACGGTAACTGCTGATAATAAATGTAAAAACACCGGCTGTTGTCTAATATTTCTGGGTACCATAAATGGTACTTAGCATTAAGAATCCTATCCCCTTCTTCTCTCAAGAAAAGATTATCAAACTCTTGTAAAATTGTATCTGCGTAATATTTCAAAACATCTGGAGAGGAATCTATCAAAGAGAGTGAGATACCTATTCTATTAAATAGATTCTCTAGTTTAGTAAACCAACAGAATTTGAGCGATCTTTTCGGTGAAAACTTCTTCAAAGTAGAATAAGCCTCACATTCCAAGGATGATGGGTCAGAGATTATGTTTCTCAGAAAATTTAAGGTTAATTTGACAAAGTGTTTCCGGGGAAACTCAAGGCCCAATTCATATCTGATTGCATACGATGGGATCGACCTCTCATGACCAAACAGACGACGAAAGAACATCAGTTCTATAGAGTCGATACCCTCGAAACAAAAAGGCTTCCGAAAGGGCAAACTATAAGACCAACTCGAAGTAAAAAGAGAGGCGACAAGTTTTTTACACAAAGCCATATGACTGTTTTTAACCCTTCTTAAGATTTCTGTTATAACATTTATTTTGGAAAATGCTTTGCCTTTAACGTAAGAAATGTAATTTTGGAACGAGGTAGTAGCTGAGAGACGAATCCCCAAATATATAACTTCATTAACAATACTGACTCCTTTACCGTTTAAGAAAAACTTATCGGCTTTTTTTAGCCTTCCACCATGTCTAAAAATTATTATTTTCGATTTGGATAAATTAATTCTCAAACCCAAATTGGAGGAATAATTATATAGCCTATCCAATTTCCTTTGTAGATAAATCGGGGTAGTGGATAACACCACTGTATCATCAGCAAATTGAAGTAAATGGACTTCGTAGTTTCCCAGAGAAATGGAATCTTTACTTAAATCATCAAAAACTTGTACCATGTCATTAACATAACAAATAAACAATATCGGACTTAAGGAATCATCCTGTGGTAAACCCTTTTCTAATGAAAAAGCATCTGTAGACCCGGCACTAGTGGAAACCCTTGTTTTCAATCCTGAAAATAAACATTGAATAATGTCAATAAACTTGTCAGAGATTCCAAGCATTTTTAATTTAAATAACAAAATATTCAAAACAACACTGTCAAAGGCTTTCTTATAGTCAATGAACGCTGCAAGTAAACATTGTCTTTTCTTTGATAGCTGTCTACAAATAATGGAGTAAAGAATCAAAATATTACTTAAAGTGCTCTTCCGAGGTTGGAAAGCAAATTGCACTAGTTGAATCAGATTCCTCTCTTTTAGCCAAATACATAATCTATATGCCAAAATAGAAGTAAATATTTTTCGAACTACAGGCAACAACGATATTGGTCGAAAGTTAGCGGGATCGTCTAGTGGACCTTTTTTATGGATAACTTTTATCTTTACCTCTAACCACGAATTCGGAATTCTAGCAGTGTCATAAACTCGATTAAATAACTTGGCCAAGTAAGGAACCAAAGTTTCCTTAGAGTAAACAATTAAAGACGGTGAAACATTATCCACCCCGGGAGTAGAACGAATTCGCATCTTTTGAAGTGCTGTATTCACCTCTGTATCAGAGATAGGAAGATCTAAATTAGGATCAACAACAAAAGAAGCCATCGGCAGTGACAGAATCGGGGGTAAATTCGGTGTATTTAAACTAAATAATTGTTGATAATAAATAAACCAGTCGGCCAAGGAAATCTCTTGGTCTAGTATGCGCCTGACCCGACGAAAACGACCTATCCGATACCAAACGGTCTTAGAGTCTCTAATCCCATCCATCTGTAAAGCATAATTACATAAATCTTTCCTCTTTTTGGCCCTAATAAGTGAATTATATTGTCGTTTTAAATTTAAAAAGGAAGCCAAATCAGCCTGACTATTAGATCTGCCCAAGGCAATGTTCCTCGCTCGCTTCTGAATGTAACATGATCTATCAAACCAAGGGGGACGAATCCTCCTGTAAGGTTCAACACATTCAATTAACACATTTAGTCTTCTTAAGATAGAGCATAGCTCGGATAAAATAATACCATATAAATCATCAACAGACACAGAATCAAAGTTTATATTTCGGAAACTCAGCGATACGGCGTCACCAAACAATTCTACTTTTGAATCATTCCAAACATAACGAGTCTTGGTGGGACAAAGCCCATCAACAAAGGAAAATCTGTTTCCGGCCGACAACTGTAATTCCACTGGAAAATGGTCCGAAGATGAGAGAGACCCAACACAAAGGGATTCAACCTTATGAACCAGATTCTGAGAAACGACAATAAAGTCTATAACCGAGCTACCCACTTTTGACAAAAAAGTTAGTTCACCTGGGAAATCTCCCTTAGTACGACCATTAAGGAGAATAAAATCGTGTTCAATCAACCAACACAGAAACTGTCTCCCGGCCGTGTCGACCTTTAAATCCTTTGACCGTCTGACATCAAAAATGTTGGGAGAGGCTACATTGAAATGTTAATCAATTTCTTCACCAATGTGGACGTTAAAATCGCTCATTATCACAATTCCACGGTAGTACGAAGACCAACAGTTCAAAATAGAGGAAAACAAGTCTAAACGTAAGCCCTTCTGTATCTGCGAGCCAGCATATACCACCAGCACCAGGATATTTCTAGGTTCGAGAACCGAGTAAAGTGATAAGCCAATCACCATTAAATCAGGATAAATTTCCAATAACTTGAAATGCCCTCTAACTTCATCAAAAAAGAACAAAATACCACCATGGGGTCTACCCGGCCCCAGTGGCTTT
Organism: Centruroides sculpturatus; assembly: GCF_000671375.1. Lineage (NCBI taxonomy): Eukaryota > Metazoa > Arthropoda > Arachnida > Scorpiones > Buthidae > Centruroides > Centruroides sculpturatus. The sequence goes on from NW_019384524.1 coordinate 377,080, forward strand.
TCCGCTGGAATCATAAAATACCTCCAGTTTACTGGAAGAAAGTTAGCAAGAAAATCTCCATCCACTGAAACTATCCAGGTTTCAACAAGAGCTAAACAAATTAAACCCGGTCGTTTAATCATATAATCCAACAGAGAACACTTAGTGCTAAATCCACAACAATTCCAAAAAAACAACGATTCCGAATAACTATTCGAATCAAACTGGTCCGGGCACGATGAAGTTGAAAGTCTCTCCAAATCGACTATCCTGCGGGGAGGAAAATTCAAAATAAAAAAGAAACAGGAACCTCTATTAATTAAGCGATGGCCCGAGATAGAATACGTAAATCTCTTGTCATCTACATATAATACGTCATCTCGCAAAAAAAAACACGACGACCAGCTTTCCGGTACTCTTTTAAAAAAGTAACCTGGTTTTTACGGCGAACACGGGAATTAAACGACAGATCCAGTGCCAACCTAAATTTCACCTGTCTTTCCCTGCCCTCTTGTTGAGTTTTCGTCCGAAATTTTTGCAATAAATAATTTCGACATTTCCAGGACGACAACTGGATGCTATAGAATTCCCGAGCTTTACCTCTCAAACGGTATTATGCCCCGACAGATCAGTCACATCCAATTCCTTAGAAAATAAGTTAACAATATAATCCCGCAAATCCAACTCGAGCGGAATACTATGATTAAATAACATTAAATTGCTTCTGTTTGAAGCATTAATTTGTCTATCGTAGGCAAAGGAGTGTAACTCACCAACGTCGTCCAAAGGTAACTGATGTTGCTGTTCCAATTTATCTAATCGCGAATATTTTAGGAAAGTCAGTTTCCAATTTTCTTACAGAGGACAAGGTTGACTGGTTGGCCATTTCCAAATTGGCGAGCCTATCTCCGATACACTTCAACTGCATCATTACTGCATTTAAAGTCGTCTCCAAATATTGCCGTAAGGTTAACAATTCTTCTCTATCTGAGTCCGGAGGAGATTGCCTCTTAAAATAATGTTCTAACTTTGGATATTTTACACCCGGATCACTCGGTGAACGATGATGTTTAGTTCCCTTCCGTTCTTCTTGGGTTTGCTTTAACACTTCTGGAGGAGTAAGTGGGAACATTTCCAAAAAAATAGAACTAATGACGCAGAATAACACAATTGAGCAAAAAAAACCGCACCAACTTAGGTCATTATAAATAAAATAATAAAAACTTACTCGGTGAAAAAAAATGTGGTGGATGTACAGTACATACCTGGTACAAAATATTCTTCAAATATATTAATATACTTTTAAAGAAGATTATAATTAAATATAGCTTTGTAAAGAAACGTACATAAAAATAACATAAAATCTTCTTTACTTTTTAAATCTTAAAACAATCCACTTATTCAAATAGCTCCCTACGAGTGACTAATGGATGGAATCAGAGATGATCCTGGTAGGTGCAGGCACGCGGGCTGCCAAATCCCGAGGGTGCCGATACCGGTCAATGTCAAATGCCTCTTTTGTCGCATCACTAGTATACCTCAAAGGACGCGACGGGGTTGTTGTAGATTTTAAACGTTTCTCACCACAGCTGTAAAAATCTAAATATGTTAAACTTAATAGATTGTATGTCATTTGTTTTCTAATTAATTCGTTTTAGGACCAGGGTCCACGGAAATTTTCAAAATTTACAACTTTTCGGTCACTGTCATTGAACTGGAAAAATTTCTCTCTTTATTACATCTAATATTACGAAGAACTCGGCTAGAGATTGGTTCGGTTAAGCTTTTGTTTAAGTAAAATTTCGGCTCTTTCGTCAGGGTTTTTATTCATGTCCCCGATTCCCTAATCGCTTAATTATTTAACTATTACTTAAATAGAAATAAGTCGAAACCGGTTACTTTGTACTCTAATATTTGTAGTCTCGGGGAGAAAGTGGAAAGACAAATTTTTACGACAAACGGATACATAAATCGTAAATTTAAGGAATATAAATTCTAGAGCTTTTTCTGTACCTGGTGCATATCTCTCATTCATTAAATTTAGTTGTAAATGACGCTGTCAAAGTAACAGTTAATTTTTTAACACTATACAAGAATTGTACACGTTTTTTTCTACATCTCCTTAGAGATGGGACGTACGTAATCGTAATATCACTGGTTTAACATTGAAATCCGTGAGTAATATAAAATCGGAGAGCGGAATAATAATAAAAAAAATCCATTAAAATATTTGATAACTCCTGTCAACTATACAGAACTATCATAAAAACCTAACCCAACCGATAAGAATTTACTGGTAAGTTATAAATACGTGAATTCGTGATTCACGTAATCGGGCGAGGGCGGCCAAATATCTAGCGGGCAAGCGGCTAACAGCCCAGGGGCCTTAGTCTCGAGTTTTTCGTGTTACAACTCCCAACGTGTTGAAGGTGTCACGTGGTATTTTCTCACACACTGACGTCAAATTGGTAGTCTCGAGTTCTAACTCACGTGCTTTCCCATCTCACCATGCGAGTTGCTACTCACGTTGAGTCGAGCATGTGAGATCGCTACACGAAAGTGAAAATGGCTGACGGATACGTAATTCTTATGGCTATCGAAGAGTTAGAAAGAGCCGAAAGACGTTGTTTGAGAAGACAACGAATTTTTCGACCACGAGTAGATGACATTTCTTTTCGTGTCAAGTCAATAATAATAAAAAAA
>NW_019384524.1:380400-415204 GCF_000671375.1 Centruroides sculpturatus
TTTTTAGCTCCAACACACGCGATTAATTTTTCAACTAACTCTCTTCATAAAGCGAATTGTATTTCTTGTAAATTTGTTGTCGAATTTTTTACTGTTAATTTTCTTATTATTTTTTACATATGTTACTAATATTTATTTTTGTTCTTCGCTTATTTTTTAAAATAAAACATTAGAGGGTTTCATTTTGTTTCTGCGTACTATATTGCCAAGGTATATAGAGCTATATTGCTATAAGACAACTTTTAACTGTAGCACGTGTAAACTAATTCACGTTGATTTGTTTACAACTTGTTACACTCAAGTTGATTGGTCGAATCAGTATAGTCGCAAACCCAGATGCATTGTAAATAATCCCATCATGCTTAACGACACACGGAACCAAGTGAGTTTGATGTATTTCCGCTCGCCTTTCGAGTTCGCTCGAAAGGTCTAACTCGAGACAACCGACTATGTGAGTCATAGTAACACGAGTGAATTCGATGACGTCAGTTCGAGTACAACACGAAAAACTCGAGACTAAGGGCCCTGGATGCGGTATATGTGTAGCATCCACCAGCTAAACCGAATGAGGTTGGTGCTCTGTAAAGCGCATGCGCGAATCTGGCTTTTTGGATACTGACAATACAGCGTTTCCACTCCGCCACAAATATTCGAATATACAATAGCAATCTTATCTTTTTTTCACGTGTAATATAGAAATTTGTAATAAGATACATAATGCGGTTATAATAAAATATTGTGCGATTTTTTTCATATAAATAAAATTAATATGCATTTATTTTTTAGAAAATACAAGGGAAGCGGCGCATCCACCGCTTCCAATGACGGCACGCCACTGGATTCCCTCTGCTAAGCGTCTGCTCTATCAAGCACGCTTGTTCTAAATTTCTCCCTTCGAAGAAATCACTAAAGTTCTACGCGTCGACTCGTTCTCACGTTTTATATCCTCACAGTATTTAGCCACGATTTTACAAAAGTTAAAGCGTCCAAATCTTTAAATTCTTTTCCTACTATACTGACTGTCATAAATTCAGATATTTGTTCAACAATTATTTTTGTATCATTGAACTGAAACTTTTCAAAAGTCTGCGCTACTTGGACGTCTAGTCCAAGCAGACGCTACTAGTCTGCGTTACTATTGCGCTAGGACATCAATTATTTTTCTAGCTTCTATTGTTTCAAGAACTGATGCACTTTTCCCTCTCCATTGTTATGATTTCAGAGATTTTATAGATATTTAGTTTGAATTTCAAAACTTCATTTTATCTATTTAATTTTCTTTCATCTTCCATCCTCCATGAAGTTAATTCTTCATAGTGTCAAATGGATTTATCTAATGTCATTGCTTTTAATTAATATGTAAAACACTGTTTATCCTTCATAATCTATTGATTAATGAATTTTAACAACAGGCTCACGAATTTTTCGTGAGTGATCTGTTCTAGATATGAGAACTACACTCTTACAAAAGATAACAAAACTCTACTAATAATAGGTCTAATAGTGCATAAACGTTCCTTAAACGAATTTAAGTTGTTTAAAAAATTAACAAGCATAAAAGCAAGTGAACTGGTTTAATTAATTAATTTTCTTCAAATTTTCAATTTTATGCTCATTGTTAACAAAATGTTATAAACTAAAATAAAAGTAGAATCCTCCTCTTATTTTAGGCTCTCTAGACAGAGGACCTTTTTTCAAATCCATTGTGACTTGGCCAAGCCCATAGTGGAGCAGTTAAGTGATGAGGGACCAGAGCTCTAATATCTGGGATAAACCACAATCTGAAAAATTCCTAAGGTTTTTTGACCCCATTCATATTCATTCCTGGAACCCTGACTTCTGGGTTGACACCAACTGCTCGGGCCACCCAGCAATCTCTACCCTTTATTTAGCTGTCATGGTCTACTTATTGTACAATACATGTGTATTGAACAATCAACTGTGTTATTAAAATCAGTGGCACATCCAGAAGGGAAATAGAGCCCTGGTATCCTCCAAAAAAAAAAAAAAATTGGAAACTTTCTAGTTTTCTTCCAAGATATTTTTCTTAATTAAATTAAATTTTCATTTATACTATATTGTTTTGTGTCATATTTCTATACTACTTATAAATTGGGAACTTTATTGTATTCACATCTAGCGCTTTAATTAAATATCGTAGTTAAATAATTTTAAGTAGGAAATTGGCCTTTTTTGTGTAGTTACACAAAAATATTACTGTAGAATCTTGATTATCCAAAGCAATGTGGACCAATGCTATCTTGAATAAAATGGCAGCCACAGACATTTCGGATTAAAAATTACAAATACAAAAGGTTTGTGAGGTACAGTATATTATTTTTAACTTTAAACCTCTTTTTATATATAATTAAATTCATTAAGGTATAAAGAACAATTTTTAAATCATTTATTATACAGATACGTATAATACGAATAAAATTATGTATTATTGTAGTTATGTTTTAATAGGAAGAGTTTGTCTCACATTGAAGTTAAATAATAAAACTAAAAACAAATCATTTTGTAATACATGTTGATATCTTTCAAAACTTTTCTTGTGCTGTAATTTATAAAAAGGTAGTGTATTCATAGTTTTGCCTTAGATGTGGAACTTCTTAATTGGGATTCTCCTGTCATTTATGACTATTTAACAACCATAGCAAAGAGGGATTAAATGATCTCAAAATGTATCTACAGCTCTAGAATGGTAATTTATGAAATAATAAGTATTTTACAAGGCAAGCATTGCTTAGGACTAATCCGTTCTTATAGAAAACACTAGTGCTTTAAAAATTAAATATTTATTGTTTTAACTGCATTTTGCTTGCAGGACTGTAGTTTGAATTGCTAGCATTTGTATTTAAATTATAGACTGGATGAATTACCATTATAACTAATAATTATAACTTAAAAAATTGAATAATAATAAATTTTTTTACTTGTATTTTTTAATATGTCAGAGTTAATAAAACTAGATTTTTCACTACACTTACCCTTTGCTAAATGTTATCAGTAGTTTGAAGACAATTACAATAGACATTCTATTCTACATTTATATATATAAACAATTTGGTTTCTAAAATATTATAAAGTAAGTTGTTCATTTTTCAAAAGAGAATTTTGAAATCTTGAAATGAATGAAAAGATTAGTATAAAAAAAGATGTTAATATTCAAAGATGTCATGGCAGAAGCATTACTAAAAGCAGCATCATTTTATTTTTATCTCTAGGTCAGTGCCACCAGAACACTAACATTGTTTTTCTCTATTTTTTCCAGATAATCATTTCAATACTTAATCTTATTACAGTCTCAAAACACTTGTTATTACAGAAATCAGTTTTTAAAATCATCAATTAATGCTATTTAAAATCATTGTTAATAATAAATTAATACTGTATTTGAACTGAATTTCATTCATACACTGACAACATCAAATGTAAAAATTATAAATGGATAAAATTTATTTACCATTTTTAACCAATACATTTAACTGTATTGTATATATATATAATATATTTATGTATTTTTTGCAAGGCTTCCTAAGAGCTAAATTGATTAAGGCACTTCACTAAGGAAAATAGTACAAAATTAACAATTTGGCAACAATAAAATGTCATAAAAAATAGTGATATTCCAAAAGCAAAATAATAGCTACCTCTGTTAGTTAAGAAAAATTTATGGCAACCACCACTTTACATGGCACAACCTGATAACTGAAAGTGGTATAGGAATTGATTCAAAATAAGTTAAAGCAAATTTCTTTTTACAAAATGAAGTTTCTTCACTGTTGATGCAGAGTATGTATGATAATCTTGTACACATTATGAATTTTATAAACTGAAAATTTATTTTTGCTTTGTGAAATACTTTCATCTGCTATCTGGGATGATTTGTCTTCCTGCACCATAAGGAGTCATTCCTGCCTGAGATGCACCTTTGTTACTTCCTGATTGAAGACTAATAATTGTCTTTCCAAGTTCCAATGTTTGTTTATCAAAACTTCTTCTATTCTCATCTGACACTTTTACACCAATTGTTGGGCCGTTATATCCATTCTTTTGAGCCTTTAATGTACAAATAATAAAATTATTTTTGTATTTGATAGATAAATTATATAAAATATTAAATATGTTACTTACCAAGCCTCCAAGAGCAAACAAACAGTTAACGACCTAAAATATAAGATGCAATTAATAACAAAATAATTAAATAATACATATTATATATATAAATGAGAATGCTTTAATCTAAAACCCAATAACAAAACTGAAACAGATCTGTTTCAAAATCAAAACCATTCACACTTCTCCAGCAAATGGATTTATTCATTAAATGAACATACAAATGTTTTTGGTTTAATTTATAAGACTGACTTAGAAGTTTAGGAGTCTAAATACCAATTCATGTAAAAGGCTGAAAAGGCTTATGTGAATTGGTATTTAGACAGCTTGAAAACAAAGTTTTAAGGGATTTCTTACCAGAAATTATCCTTTACAATAGATATATCAATGATATGATATGGAAATCAAAATCAGACATCAATAAGGTTTTAGATGCTTTAATAACTCTAATTATAAATTTAGAGCAATGCAGTAAGAGGCCAAATTCCTTAATCACTCTCCAAAATGGATGTATTAATACCGTGTGGGTGTTCTACAAATTAAATTATCAACTGTTATTCATACCTTCCCATTCACATGACCCATTTGCTTATAAAATTGTGGCTTTCAGAGTTCTAGTCAGAAAAATATATACACACTGTTCAGACATCACAAACATTACGAAAGAACCCAACACATATAGAAAAAATAGCCATAACACATGAATACAATAGAAAACTAATACAAAACCTGGCATAAAAATTGGAATACAAATATACAGTGGTATCTCGGTATACATCTGCTTTAGAATACGTCCTGTTTGGACGAAACAAATTTTGCTTGATATACGACTTTTGTTCGGTATATGACATAATTCAATTATACGTGCCATCAATGAACAAGTAGCACTATCAGTGTACCAGACCAGACTAGATGCAGCCAGATGGCCGAGCGGTCAAGGTGGCAGCCTACTGCCCTGGGAGACCCGGGTTCGAATCCGAACGGGTCGAAAAATCCCCAGGAATATTTTGGGGTGGTCTGTTTGGATATGTCGGGCCCCGTCCCTCACCACCCAGCAGCTCCATTGTGGGCCTGGCCAAACCCATAATGGGCTTGCAAAAAGAGGCCCTCTTAGTGCCCACAGGGTGGAAAAAAAAACCAGACTAGACGTTCGATGTGCAATGGTTTATAACTTCGTTAAATTTCTTCTGATTTTAATTCGTAAGTAAAATTTTATTATTTTTATTAATCATGAATCGCAAAAAGGCAAATGAAGAGAGACAGAAAACTAAAAAAATGACTAGAATTACAATGGAACTGATGAAAGAGATTGTTGAGAAATACGAAGGTGGCATGCGCGTTCGAGATTTTAACTGTTGCCTACCATATTCCGAGAACGACGATATGGACAATCATGAAAAATAAAGACATTATTAAATCTGCTAACGTTGCAAAGGGTTAAATCAATTTCTAAACAGAGATTGAAGACATTAGATCATGTCGAGAAATTGCTTTTGCTTTGGATAACTGAAAAACAGTGCTGGAGACAGCGTATCGGAAGCAATTATTTGCGAGAAAGCTAAAAAGATACACGCTGATCTCACGAAAAATCATGCAAGAACTAGCCAGGAAAGCGAGGTGTTTAAAGCCAGCCATTTTTTTTACACGAGAACGGATTAATCATTTTTACATTACTTCTTATGGGAAAGGTTGGTTTGGTATACGTCCAATTTGGTATAAGTCCAAACATCAGGAATGGATTAAGGTCGTATATCGAGGTTCCACTGTATTAAGCATCCACACCCAGGGATCACCAGTGTACAACCTCATCTTCCAACAACTAAGCAAATAATTATAGATTTTGATCATAAGACTTGAATTGATTTATAAACAAATTGATAAATTTAAATGCCAGATTATGCATTGTAGGAATGCCACAATCTACAAACTGCTACTCAAGAGTAAGGATGAGACACCAGGTGTGTACTCAATCCCAATAGTAAATGAAAAGTTTAATCACCAATATAAATTAAATCTTTAAAATGCAGACTAAATAAACACAAATATGAAATAGCTAACAATAAATCAACAACTCTGTTCAACATGCCATAGAGCCCAGGGTGTCCACAAATCTAAACAAAGAAAAAAAAAATAAAACAGGACTACAATGAATACTGCTTAAAACATTGGAGATAATCAAAGCCACATTGAAAAATACTTGTATTAACCATAAGGACAGAATCCCTAGCTAATGATTGGCAGTCTTTCTTTGATAACCCCAAGAAACAAAAATACCAATATATGCAATAATGATACTACAGAGATTATGCATGAAAAGACTTAGGCATGTTTGTAGATTATTGTTCATGTTTATGTGCATTTATATATATATAATAAAATAATAAAATAAATAAATAAATATATTTTATTATTTTATTTGCTTTGTATTTCATTAATATGCACTGTATTTATCTTTCTGTACTTGGTATTTAATAAATTTTTAAAATATTGTACTACAAATGTTTGAAACATTCCAAATTGGAATTTCAGAACTGTATAGTTTGAAACTAAATCTGAGGCAGATTTATAGATTAAATCAAAAATGTTTGGTTTATTCCTTAAACAAACAAAAGTACAATTTACTGAAAAAAATGTGAATGGTTTTGATTTTGGAAGCATCTGTTTTAGCATCATGATGCAGAAGGATAATAGTTCTTGTCAAGGATCATCACAATGAATCTTATTGCTTGCAAACCTATCATTGGTCACAGGAAAAGCTGAAAACTTTCACCAAAGCAAGTGAAAGGTTATGTTAATTTATTTTTACTACCAAGGACCACTTAAATTTTTTCTAGAAGGTTCACTATCGTTCAGAATGTTACTGCAAGATATTCTAAGTCCTATATAGAGCATCAAATCAAAATATCCAAGCCTCCTTACTGATGGGAGTGATGCTCCTGCATAACAATGCATGACCCTATATTGCACAGTCTATTGGTAAAATGTTATTGGGAAATGTTGTGCCCTCTTTCATATAGCCCTGACCTGTTATCATGTGATTTTCACATGTGGCGCAATAAAAAAAACTAAACTAAAAGGACAGGAAATTGGACAATATGGTAAAGGAGGCAGTAACAATTGGTCCAACAGCAATCACACAAATTCTATAAGAAAGGTATTAGGCATCAGGTGTCTCATTAGAACAAGTGTCTAAATAGCAATGGAGTGCCTCTGGTTTCAACATACACAGAATATTTCAAGTTGTTCTGGAACATTTTGACTCCTCTTATATGTAGGTGTTATTATTTCCTACAACAACCAAGTACAACAGGTTTACATTTGCACATTTGAAAAAAATTAATAATATTAATAAATTCAGATCTAATTAAACATTAATTAATTAAAATTAACTAGATTAATTATTAATACATACATGTATGTAGTATTAATAATTAATCTAGTTAATTTTAAATGAATTACTTTCTTCAGTTAAAAATTTAATTGGAAATTTTCATTACTAACACTGTAACTAAAAGTAAACATGCAATTGTTTATATACAGTAATGAGGAAAAACAGAACTATTGAATCAATAGCAACTTTATTGCACATGCATTTTTATTAAATAATTGACTCTTACAGCAGTTTTATTGTAATCCAAATAATTCTTAATGTAACTTTTAGTAAAGACTAATAATGTTTGTTCATTAAACAAAAAAAAGTTTAATAAAATCTTAACTTTTTTTTGGAATGTGCAAAATTTAAACCTGTCATCATGTAATCATTATCATCAATCATATAAATTTAAAATTATTACATAACTTAATAAATCAAGTAAACATTGTCAAAAAATATGCACATTTATGCATAACATCAGCTAGCTAACATATTTGCTTAAATTGGCAAAATAATAACACTTTATGAACATAACATGAATGTTAAGAATAAACTCAGTATGTAAGGAATGATTATTATTCATTTCATCTGTAACCATATCTAACCAGTTTAATTTATTAATATAAAAACAGGTTGTTTTTGTTCAATGTCTTATTGCTGATTGGATTAGTAATCACTTAAAGTTTGTGGTAAGTAAAAATTATTACAACAGATGAATATACAGGATGTTTCACATAAGTTGTTACAAAATCAATAACTTGGAGAATATGCTTCTGATACAAACAAAGAACTGATGGTAATAAAAGTTTAATATTTTTACAGCATTAAAAAGACCTGTGAAATGAAATTTCAAAAATAGAACCCCAATGGATGCTCTTAAACTCTGAAAATGTTTTATTCAAGAAAATGCTCATAACTTTTAAAAATCATCATATTTATTGGTGTTTTGAAGGATAATATTAAAATGCAAATCCTGTGGAGTTTCATAAAGGATCAAATTTTGTCCAACAACCATGATTCAAGATATGAAGCAAAGACTAAGTGATGTGCGAGCTAAAATTAACAAAGCCATTTTTTTCTTTTGAAAAATACATTCTCAAAAAGAGTTTAATTTTTAACAGAGAATTAAAAAATTGGGGGTTCCACTTGAAATTTCAAAGTTGCCTCTGCTCTACTCAGAAGGGAAGAATGGGGGAGGCTTTTTATTTACAACATTAAAAAGACCAACCCACAAGAACCTTATTATATCCCAGTAACAACAAATTTTAATTAAAACTAATGTTTTTGACCATAATCATGGTCTTCTTCAGGCTTTTGACCAGTACGATTCTAATATGAAACACATCAAACACTGTGTTTAAATTATTTTAAAATTCAGAACATTTAAAATTTAGAAGGTAATTTTTAGCCATATGTGCTACCATAGCAATGAAAACATCCTTACACAACAACAAATAAATAATAATATGTACTTAATGGTGTAGAATAATGTTGCTCTTGTTTTTTCTCATATTACCACCTCCAAGCATAAGAAACATTATTGGCATCCTTTCTGCTAATACAATTGCCAGCCAGTCTGGCTTTGTATATTTCTAAAGCTTCCATGTTGCAAAGGTGCTCAACTTGATGTGACATTTTCACTAATTTAACCTTATGAAGATTGGCTTGTATTTTGGGGTTCGTGGTGTTGGCGGCTAGGACAGTGGTATGCCTTTGGTTGGCGATATCATACCCATGCTCCTGTATTCTTTTGTTTAGTGAGTGCTTCGTGGATCCGATGTACACTAGATCACATTGGAATCTGTGGTCTCTGGGGAACCATATATATTATCCTTCCCAGTGATTCTAAGAGAAGTTGTTTTATTAAAAAGATCCTTTGGAAATACTAAACAGTTATTCTTATTAATTTTTTTCTATTAGAAGGCTATTTTGAGCAATTGACTAAACACTATGTGACATATCCTGTATATTTAATAAAATTATTCCATTAAAATTAATATTGAAATCATAATAATAAATAACACTTGTTTATTGATACAAAAGTAATATCTGAAATGAATCATATCTTAACTATATTATCAACATTTTACATTCAATAATAAAACATAGTTAAAAAAAAACAAAAAAATTAATTTTTAATGAGCCTGTCATGAAGTTTATAATTTATGAGTATAGATGACTGAACTATTACTGTCTACCATACAATAAACTGAAAACTTTATGGTTTGTATACACACCTGACATAATTCTTTAATAAAATCAAATTACATTATAAAATCATTTCTTTATACATAGTATTACATTTATTAAAAAAGAATCTTACCATATACAGATTTTTTCTTTCATATAAATCATTCACTTGAAATAAATCATGAGACTTTAAACCATATTTGATACAACCTTTTAAGAACATTTCTAAATTCTCTCTCTGAAAATATATAAATACATTAAAGATGATAGAGACAATTGCATATATATTTTGTCTGTTGTATTTTACTTATTAATAATGAACATGAATTATTCAAAATTTATTTGTCACTTTCCAGTATCATTTAAGAGAACATCAAAAATTGGATTGTGCATAAATTTTTAGACATATGATGCATATGCTGTACACACTTGATTAGACCTAATGTAAGTCTACTTTTTTAAAATCTGTTTGAGGTGTGGGTTTATTCAATCCTGTAAAGTTAATTTGAATTTAATTTTTTTTTCTTCATAATTAGATTTTGGTATGTGTTAATGTGACTGACCACATGGGTCATTAAATGAAAATCAAAAATAATTCTAAAAAGTAACACAGATGACAAGAAATGTAATGCAATAATTTACACATAATTTTGAGTAATCTGTTTGCAGTAATCCAAAGCTTGGAAAATGTGATTCCAATAAACCTACATGTAGATTTATTCTGGTACAGTGGGTTTATTATTATTTTTTTAAATTCAATTGGAATGTAGGCAGGGTTGTCAAGAGCTTGATTTTTCTTATTGTATGGTAGCCATGTTTGGACTTTCTAATACAGGTATACCTCGCCTTATGTCAATAATTGGTTCCAGGAGAGGCAACGTAAGTTGATAAACGACACAAGTCGAATTTACTTGTCACTAGGCTAAACCATAAATTACCATTCCCGGTTCTGTATTTTATTTATTAATGCATTTTTAATAATATATGGTTAATAAGGATCTATTTTAAGCTTACAAACAAATAAATTTTAGTTTTTAGAAAAAAGTAATCTAAATTTACAAATGCATGTACTGTAAATATAGTACATACTTGTAAATGTATATATTTTAATATGATTTTTATATGCTTTAAACGCTTTTATAGTGATATTATGACTTCAATATTTGCGGTGAACGGACGTAAAGTCGAATAAAATAACTTAAACTTGATTTTTATTTTTCCATGTACTTTTTTGACAAACGACGTATAATCAGGAACGACGTAACTCGAAACGACGTAAGTCGAGGTATACTTGTATTTTATTTCTTCAAAAGATAATGTTTATTAACATAAAGCAGTCTTAAAAATTTTATTTTCTGTTAGTAAAATAACATTAATTTATATGATTTGGAATCACTACTCTTAAGTTTTCTCCAAGTTAGAAGAAAAATCCCTAGCTCCTTCTCTCAACAGTCCTGGATGTGGATTTATTTGAGTCTATAGTTCTAATTGAGTGCATACAGTGTTTAAAAATATAATTTGGATGAAAGAAAATATAAAAAAACAGAAATACTTTATTTATATTTAAGTTTTGATATAACCATCATTCTAGTAAATATTGTAATATGCCCTTTGCACATGTTAACAATTTAAAAAAAAAAATAATTTAATAAATATATTTAAAAAAAATAAAATTTTGATCNTTATTATTATTAAGAAAAAACATGAAATTCCTTCTAATAATTATTTGTCTATTACATGTTTAAAACATTTATACACAAAGAAATGTAGTCTCTCAATAAGTGATACACTGCTGGCCATTAAAATTGTTACACGCAACAAACACAAAATTTGCATGAAAGGTACTGTACAACATACTGGGTGCTCTGTACCTAAAGATTATTACCTGTTAATTTAATCATGTCTTCCTCCCATTATACTGTATTTGTACAATAAACATGATTCTGCTATTTGCTTTCCTTTCTGGTGTAGCAATTTTAATGGCCAGCAGTGTAGATGTTTTTTCTTTAGTTTTTTCAAGTTATTCAAAAAAACTTTTTGAATAACTTAACTTTAACTTTTTGAATAACTTAAAAAATACACATGAAATATGACATCAGTTAAATAGCTGCTTCTTCGATAGATATACATTTTCTTTGGATAAAGTTTTCCAAGATACAGAATTTTTGAATAACTGAGGCTATTTCTGAAAAAATTATTTCAATGCTTTGTTTAAGTATTTGAGTCAACTGAATCACTTCAATATTCTTGGCTGAACATCTGTTCTGTGGATCAATGGGCACTAGTTTATCTTCCATAGAATTAGTTCATTAAATTTTGCAATTAACTTTTGGATTCCTTTGGTATTGAGCACACAATTCTTATTAAAAAGCATGTAAGTTTTTTGCATTATTATTAAAGATTTTTTTCATAAAATATTTCCAGTGATGTATTCTGCAACTGTGTATCACTCTACTTTCCCCCCTCTGACATGCTTAAACAAAGTATGTCACATGTCAAATATTATTAGTAAAAAAAATAGCACAGCAAAAATCATCTACAGTTCAAATCTGGCATTACCTGTTGAGACATCCTTTATGTATACACATACAAACACTTGCAACTTATCAAAAAATTATTTTTTTAATGAACTTTTTGAAAATTAATAAATTTAAAATAAATATAACAGTATTTTTCAATTATTTTAAAATATTTTATGAAGTATTTATTAAGTTTTACATCATACCTGCTTAAATGGGGCTTTCATTGTGTTTATTTTTGATACAGCTCCTGGCATTAATTTATTTATTAACCTGTAAAAAAATTTCATAACATTAAAATTGCTATAATTTTTGTTTTCAATAAGTGTCTTCAGTTTTAAGTCAGCATATTAGATATCTTGAATATTTCTGATGTTAAAATATTTGTTATAAAATAGATTAATGTTAAATTACTAATTTTATTTAATCAATTTTTTAAATATTTAAACAAAACAAAAAGACATCCAAAATCTAAACACAGTATTTTGTTTTTTCCTAGTTAAAATTTTTAAATGTTTACATTGAAATAGAATGTAACATACACACATTTTAAAAAAATCCAGTGGATTTTTGAAATGTATAATAAGATTTTAATTATCGAAAGATATTAAAGCAGAAGACTACATATTATGTATAATTTAAAATTATTGTATTTTTTGATAATCAGAATTTCAGCATTTACCTAAAAATTTTTCTTACGTTAAAAATAAATATGCAGTCAAAACTAAGATTGGAAAATCTCTTTCTGCCTGTTTATTGTTAATTTTATATAAATATGATTGATACCATTTAGTTAGCCTAACTTGCCAACTACACAAATTTTCTATTACTTAGTAATCAAAACATTTTGTATAGCTATTTTCAATAAAATTTTTATATTATGTTATAAATCTTTAAAATTTTATTGTCAATTTTAACACACAATTCAAAAACTTTTAATAATGCTTAATTTTAAAATGAAATTGCAGTAGAGACAGTTTCCAAACTACAGTCCCTGACAAAGATTTATCTGGCCTATGTTGCTTCTAGACAATTAAAAAGATTTGCAATTTAAAAAATTGTTTTACTTGTGTTAAAAGATTCAAACTTAAGCCAAAAAGAGTAAGCAATATAACCATATTTACTTAAAAATAGAGGTCCAATTTTCTTGGTGTCAGAATATGGATATAATGAAGGGTGGTGTCGAGGTAACACAAAGAATAAGAGGACTAAAAAGGAATGTATGTTAGAGCACAACACATGTTCATAAAGTCGGAACCCAAGTACAACTTCCCTTGACAGAGTTTACATAACTCAACTCACCCCTCGCATAGCAGAGGAGAGGGCGCGACGATTATAAGGACAAAGGTCACATTCACAACTTCCTAAAGGTCACATTCACAACTTCCTAACACCCTCTCTATCGGTGTGCCCGGAGTCTGCTCATGCACTGAAAGTAATCATTTGATAATTTTCTTTACAAGCACTCTCGTACACATATATACATACACACACATACGTCATGTTACCTGTCTTCACCATTGTAAATAGTTACTGGTGGTTCTATCTAGACTTTGTTTAGTCCAAGCATCTTGATGTTTGTCTCATGTTTGCTTCTCGGAAGAGCCTTCGTTAGCACATCCGCTTTCATCTCTGTTGTAGGGATGTATTCTGTTTTAATTTCCTCCTTTTCTTGAGCTTCACGGGAGAAGTGATTCCTGATGTCAATGTGTTTACTTTCCCATGGTGAACGGTATTTTTGCTCAGCTGAATGGTGCTCTGACTGTCGCAGTAAACTATCGTCAGCGCATTCACATAACTTTCAAATTGCATTTCTCTTAGCATCCTTCTCATGTGGATGAGTTCCTTGGTTACATCGGATAGGGCCATGTACTCCGCTTCCATCATCGAAAGCGCAACAGATTTTTGTTTCCTTGATTCCCAGCTGATGGGTCCATTTGCTAGAATTATCATGTTGCCTGATGAAGACTTCCGGTCGTCAATATCTCCGGCCCAATCTGAGTCCACATGTGCGCACAGCTTCTGATCGCACTTCTCATAGTAAAGACCGTAATTTACAGTTGCTTGAATGTATCGGAGTACTCGCTTGGCCATTTTCCAATGAACGATAAATGGTTTAAAGCAGAAATGGCTTAACATGCTAGTTGCAAATGCCAGATCTGGGTGCGTCAAGTTTGCCAGATAAAGGAGTCCCTGATAAGTTCTCTGTACGGTTTTCCTTTCATTTCATTCATTTCACTCTGACTGCGGAGCCATCTCTTTTGTTAATTTTAGATTTAATTTGATCGGTGTTGAAACTGGTCTACATGCTTGCATATTAAATTTTTTTTAGGAGATCTTTAGCATACTTTTCTTGAGTAAGTTTTATCTTTCTGGTAGTCCCCTCTCTTTCTATCCGTATTCCAAGAACTTCATTTGCTACACCCAAATCTTTCATTTTGAATTCTTTCTGAAGAATGTGTTTGATTTTTCTTATCATCTCTAAGTTGCATAAGGCAATTAGCATGTCATCAACATAAACTATGATGATAATGTTGTCTCTGCCTTCATTTTGGATGTAAGCGCAAGGATCGGAACTTGTTCTCTTCATGCCTATGCTTAGGAGGTAGCTGTCTGTATAGTACTGCCTTTTTAATTGGACCTTTCAATTTATATCCTTTCCAATTCATTCCATGCTTCTTTGGAAGTTTCTACCCTCTTTATGTGGCTCAACTGGTTCTGCTTACTGCCTAGTAAAATTAATGCTAAGGCTTTTTCATCTTTTGTCTGCCAATCTAGTCGTCCAGGATCGGTGTCTGGTTTTTCTATGGATCCATTTACATACGACCAAAGTTCATTACAAACAAGTATGCTACGCATTTGTAACTTCCACGATTCGTAGTTGCCATCATCGAGTTTATCTGCATGCTGCGTCCCCACACTATTCATGGCGTTGTTCATTGTTCAGATGAGTTATGCCTTTCGTAAGCAAACAAGTATATAGCACTTACTTGAATCTCCAATTAGATCCTTTTCAAATGGTAAACCTCGATCATTAAACCCTTAAACCTAACCACACACTGCTACCATGTCAGAATATGGATATAATGAAGGGTGGTGTCGAGGTAACACAAAGAATAAGAGGACTAAAAAGGAATGTATGTTAGAGCACAACACATGTTCAAAACCAACTAAAGTCAGAACCAAAGTACAACTTCCCTTGACAGAGTTTACATAACTCAACTCACCCCTCGCATAGCAGAGGAGAGGGCGCGACGATTATAAGGACAAAGGTCACATTCACAACTTCCTAACACTTGGAAAATCCAAAAGTTGGATGACTAATTTGGCAAGTACAGATAAGAAAACATTGTTATTCATTATAAAGTTTGGGAAGTATAGATACTTCCCAAAATAAATAATATTTGTGATGTATTTTATTTGTATTCAATGCATTTTCTAATTTTTAATAAAATTCTGATGATTTTTTAAAAAAAATTTACATATATGTGTGCGCTAGATATTAAATCTCTGCAGCCCACTGCTGTTGTCAGAATTAGTAATGTAGCCCTCCTCTTGAAATGTTTGGAGTTTGCTCTCCAAAAATCAATTATCTGAAATTTATTTCAGAGTACTAACTCCAGAAATTAAAGTTTTTATATAATAAACAATCGTCAGTGATGATCTTTAAACCTGCTGTTGAATTTTCATACAAATTGTATTTATACTATTGTTATAAGTTTCTAAGTACAAATAGAAAATTTTCATGATTAAATTAATCATTTGACGCATTAGAAACAGCATTGACACAGGTAAGAATGGTATCAAGCATTTTTTTCAATTATCATGATGATCAAGCAAGGGATTTAGCAGAATTAAAATAATGTAGACTGTAATGAAAGATCTATACTTTTATCTATTTTTTAATAAATTAGACTGATTTTTCATTATTTCTTATCACTCTTACGTATTTAAATTTCTATGCCTTAATCTTTTATCATCTTATTAAAATTAAAATATCTTAAGTAAAAATATCATTTATTCTTTCCCTAGTAAATGTGATCAGTTATCTAAAAATAAATATACAAATATAAACATTTAGATTAATTTATAATATATGAACACACCTGAATTCCACTTGCCGAGTTTTTTCTTTTTATTCTCAAACGTTTTCAGCCTATTTGGATAGGCCAGAAACGTTTGAGAATAAAAAGAAAAAAACTCGGCAAGTGGAATTCAGGTGTGTTCATATATTATAATTTAATATTGCTGAGAAAGAAAGAGAGATAATTTAGATTAATGCCAAACAATTGCTGGATTACATTATTAATAGTAGCATTACTATAGACCAATTAAATATAAAGTAATTTTGCCTAGAGGTATACATTAGGTACCATCTCTTAATAATTATAATTAAACCAATATTTAATAATTAATTTAAAAGGTTCTGGAAGAAAATAATTGATCTGGAGTGGGACTCAAACCCATAACTCCTGTTTGTTGTGCAGATGCATTGTCAATTATGATACCTGGACTTCTGTTCAATCTTCACTTTCAGAACTATTTAGATATAAGCATACTGATTACTCACATCAGTAATTAGAAATGTAATCCAGCAATCGTTTGGCATTAACAAAAATAAATACTTTGGTTATTCAAAATTGTCCTGATCCAATTATTTTGGATATCTATGCTTCTCTACTGTACAGAAACTTACGTGCACAGAACAATTCCATCTTTCAAACAGTCTGCAAAATCAAGTTGATCTTTAAATCCTTTTTCTGGATTAGGAGGTTCAATATCTAAATTTGTAACATTTTTTATCCATTCAAGTGCTTGTAGAGCTTGCTGCATATCAAATTTTGCTTGGGCCTATATAATAAAAACATTAACTATTAAAACATTTTTTATTCATAATAGTAGAAAAATGAATGAATAAAAAGAAAAAAAATGTATTGAATAAAACTCGGTTTCTGAATTAAATGAATATTAATTATTTAATATTGGCTGATTTAAATAACATACGACAAACTATTATTATATAAAATGGATCCAATTAGAAAAAAATTTCAAAAAATAAAAAGTTCAAAAATTCAAACTTCACAAAATGCCAATCACCAAATCTATCAGTTTGTCATCTTTTTGAATTATATAAAATTCTGCACATAAAATTATCTAGCTAAATTCAGACAAAAAAAATTAAAAATATAGCTGATAAACCTCAAAGTAAGGGACCAGAAGGTAAAAACTCAGTTAAAATAGCAAGAATAAAAAGAAACAGAACAAGTGAATTAAATGCCACATTAATAAACATAAACAAGCTTTAATACAAATTAAAAAGTAGGAAATTTTTCTTACGTTTATAAAAACTGTATTTTTGATTTTCAAAATGTAAAAACAGTATTTTAATCTAGTGCAACAATCATTAAAAGTAATATTTTTTATACTAAAAATTAATTAATTTGATTATTAATTCTATGTATGTTTTGAGTAATTTTTTTTATTATTATTCAATTTCATATTACTTAATTTGAGAGAATTATGGAAAAAAATTGTTATATTAAAAAAGTTCAAATTTCAGAAAATTTAAAACAATTTATTACAATAATCTATAGAAAAACATACAAAAAATTTATTATAATGTAAGTTTTAAAACTGTAATTTTATTTTATTAACTATTCTCAAGGCAATTAGAGATTGGTTGCCTTAACTAAAACTTTTACTTTGCCTTAACTAAAACATTTAGAATATTTGATTATTGACGAGACTATATCTCGTCTCTAAAATTACACTGCTGTCAATGACTGCACACCTTAGAGGTATGAAGGAGTACATGCCAGGAGTTGCAATTTGGCACAAAGTATTTGTGTCCAAATCATATGCACATAAAATACAAAATGCCAAGACTGTTTGTAGAAACAGGAGCAAGTGACAAGACCATGTCTTAAAGAATGAGCAACATGTGTTGCTCGTTCTTTGAGACATGGTCTCATCCTAAGAATGATTTCATCATTTCACTTGCTTCTATTTATAATTTTTTAAAGATTAAGAGTTAAAATTTGAAGGAATGAAATTTATGCTATTAAACTGAAAAATTTCATAGAAGAGTTGTAATTTATTTTTCTTCTATTTTAGATTTAAAAAATGCACTTATCTTAAAAATGGAGTAAAAATTTTATGGGAAATGTAAAGTATCAGTTTTCATATTAAACAAGACTAATTTAAAAATGAGGATTTGAGGAAATCACCTATCATTTTTCAATAAAAAACAACACTTTAAAAAACTTTCTACATAAACGTTTTTGAAAATAAAAATATGCAAAATTTCATGTTAACATTTATAGCTTAAAAATAAATCATATTTCAGTGATTCAATATGACATCAAATTATAATATGCTCAATTTAACTTTTTGGATGAAATTAAAGTCATTATTATTATTAAATATTTTATTTCTTATGACTACTTACATTTAATAAATTTTAATTTAAAAAAATGAACAACATAAATATTTGATAAAATTTGAAAATTTGTATTATTATTCTTGGAATTCACCATAAATATAAATCATGTGTATTTTTAGCACTAAACTACTGTTAAATCTTAAAACATTTCATAATTCTTTTTCCTAACAACCTTTTAACTCTCTTCTAGAAATGAATTATTATCATCAGTGGAAATAATAGGTACAGGTAAGCAGTAGGCAAACATTTGTGCAGATAATTTGTGATTGGGCTGCAATTTGAAAAAAACTAACCCATAAATTCCCATTGTTGTCCATCTGTATGTCTTTCCTTAATCTTGAGAACAGAGTTAGATAGATGAAAGATGAGACCAGATATGGAAACCTCAGGGGCAGGAGGTCCCAATCAACTATATACCAACTTCCAATGTAAACCAGAAGTCACATTATTTCAATTCAAAACTTCCCCTGAAAGGAGTTAATATATGACCGGCATGACTATTGTTAAAGGAAAAGTATTATGTACAGGGGCAAGTCAGTAATAATTTGAAGTGGAGAGCATATTTTTTAAATTAAATAAATAAAAAAATATAATTAAAAACTGTAGCCTGGCATTATGACAATGCTACAATAAATAATTGCTCGTTATATATTGTGTTACATTGAAGTTCTTATAAAATTAAAAGGGCACTTACAGATTAACCCAATAGTATTATTAACTGTAATGGTAATGCAAATTCAAGAATTTACAGTCACTGTTTTGTAGCATGTTCAGATGAGAATGAGAGTACAGCTGTCCCTTGATAGTCCAACGTTTTGCAATCCGACATGCTTAGTAGTCCGACACACCTCCCGTCAAGGTACCCGTCCCCATTATGTGTCTGCTTGCACAGAAGCACGTCATGACGTGAATCTCCCCACCCAATTCTTACACGATGACACACATTTCGTGTGTTTTCCGTGAGCAGTTCTGTTCGAACAGTTGGAGTAGGGAATATTGTAGGCTACTGCTAGCAAAACAATGCCAAATATGTAATCACTTTCGGTAATCTGGACACTTTTGGTAAACCGACACCCCTTTGGTCCCATACCT
Source organism: Centruroides sculpturatus (assembly GCF_000671375.1). Lineage (NCBI taxonomy): Eukaryota > Metazoa > Arthropoda > Arachnida > Scorpiones > Buthidae > Centruroides > Centruroides sculpturatus. The sequence continues at coordinate 400,139 of NW_019384524.1, forward strand.
GTCTGATTATCAAGGGACAGCTGTAATTGTTTAAATACTTTGTTTATTACCTTTGAATTCATATCATATCTCAACTAGTGCAAAATTTTTCAATCTACATTACAATGCAATAAAAAGATGGAAAGAAAAATATTTTATTATATTTAGAAATTTAATTGTGTTTATGTTATGTTTACTTTAAAAATAAAAAATGTAATGTGAAATTGACAGTTTACAGCATTTTTGGATAGAATAAACAAGAGTTTTGCTTTCATAGCATTTTTTCTCTGTTTAGGAGATCTGCATGAAAACAGTTAAAAAGAGGAGAGGGAGAATTTTATTGATTTGCCAACTGCCAAGTTTGTAGACTCAATTTTTTTTAATAAATTGTTGTTCTAGTTTGAGCTTGCCTTGTCTTTTTCCCTACATTAATAGTATTACTTCAAATCTTAAAAAAAACCCCAGAATTAGTTTTGAATAAGAAATTAGATATCTTACTTAAACTTAAAAATTAGCATAAAGTAGCTTATGATCTGATTTAACCATTTCCTAAATTTATAATTTACTTTTTTATTTTTATACAGTGATATACACAAAGATAGAGTTTGGGCTTCATTAGCTAGATCTGGCATTAGATTCTATGTGAGAAGAGCAAATTTTTCAAAATTTCAATAAAAATCAGATTACAAAGGAGAGAATATGTAGATGAAAATTACATTTTAAATACAAAAAAAAATTAATTAATTAATTAATGTAATTAATGATTACTTTTTAAGACAAAAAACATAGTATATATTATGGTGTCCATTTTAAGAAATCAATCATGAGAGGAGGGGAAACTTGGAATATGATGTCTTTCACTAATAGAATCAACATTTTAAATGAAATAAGTACAATAACTTTTTCTACAATTATAGCAGCACATTTAGCAAAGAACTGTTACTACCAACTGTGCTGCTGTTGTTATAATTTTTATTACCACTGCCTTTTATTTAGTATTACTTTTTCAATTCATTCTTATCATTCTGTTTACCTTTTTATTTCCTAAGCTATTTCATCTATTTAGTCATTGTGATACAAGTCTCTCTTATTACAAGTTTGTATAAATTAATTTTTTTAAAATTGGCTATATTTCCAAGCTTTACTTTCCCCATATTTATTTCATTCTATCTTTTCAATTCCACATTTCCTTCCATTAATCAAAGCAGTATGTCTGGCCATAAGTTTTATATCCTCTATATAACAATGAAAAAGTTTCCTTATGCAATTATTAAGTTCCAATTAATTAATCCTGTCAAATTAAAGTAGAAGATCATCAATAAAAAATGCTGTGCCACATAGTTTATATCTGCACTCTATACAGTATAGATATCTCACAGTAAACAATTCACAAGGTTGCTGACCTATGTTATCAGTTCAGATGCTCTGTAAAGCAGGATATGGTTTCAAGAGATGTAGAAACATTTTCAAAAGAGCTGCAGATTAGTGAAAGTTAGTAAAACAATTAGTTTCACAATTAGGATTAACAGAAAATTATAAAGAATATAATCATATACAGAGACCAATTTTGACAGATTTCCTTAGATCCTCTTAGCAACTCAATATTAATTTCTGCTGTTATAAAAGACTAAAGGAAAATTTCACAGATATAGTTAAGTCTTACAGATCTTAGTTATAATCAAAAAGAAACAATCATACTTTTCTTATATTCCATTAAAAATAAATTTTTGTATTAAATCAGAATATCAAAGAACTAGCAGATTATTATAGGCTTCCAATGAGAATAATACAAAGATTAGAATACTGTATAAGATAATAAAATAATTCAAGTAGCAAATATAGATGAGGAGAGTAAGAGGAATTTAAAAATGCTTATTGATAGATTAGAAGGAGAAATTGTTAACCAAGATGTTAAGGAATCATGGTAATACTGTAACAGTAAGAAATATGCAGCAACATTATTTGGTAATAAAACCAAATATTGTTACATTTAATAAGACTAGAAGCAAGAGTTACCTAACCTTAAAAAAAAATCTGTACATTGTACAACAAAGTTTTGAAAGAATGGAATAATACTACTTTTGGATACCCGATGCTACTTTTTGTTATTTCAAGAATTTTTATAATACATACATAATGCAGACTTTCAATGAATGATGATAAAAATGAAACATTAAATTAAACAAAATACAAATTAAAAAATACAAACGCTTTCTTTTAAGAAAGCATTTGTACTTTTTTAATTTTAGAATATTGCCAACTGTAGATAGTAAGAATGGAATGATTATCAAGTTAGCCAATTAACAATGAACAATCAGTAACTTATTATTTTTTTTAAATGTAAAAATTTTTTAAAAAATACTGAAATTTTATAAGATAAAAGGTAGAAACTAAAAATGCTGTTATAATAATAGTTTTGTTCAGAATCTACCAATTAAAATATATAAATATTTAAACCAGAAATAAATACTAAAGTCAACCTATATTTAATTTGTTTTTCAATAATTTCATACATCATCCTTGACCAAGCTTGGTTACTACCCAAGATGAATAAATATTATTCATGAATACTCTAATACTAGGAAATACTTGAGACTCAATCTTGATTATAATATTGTAAAAAATAAATTTGAATACTACAAATAACAATATCATGTAATTGCTACAGTTGCAATGGCAGATCCAAAAGTACCCAAAGAAGGGCTAACTCAAAAATTAAAAATATTTGAATAATTTAAAGTACCTTTTATTAACATGTACACAACAATAATTGAGATGATCTGATAAACAATATTTACCACCAAAAATGTTTCTAGAAACATTTTGATGTTCAAACAAATAAATTTTAATTTTTTTGTGACAATGATATTCCTTGTATCTGCCATTGCATACAGACAGTACCTGTTTAGCTCTGGTTTTATTTGTGAAGAGAAGAAGATTAAATCATGAATGTTTTGAATTCTTCTTTTCGTAAATAAAAAAATCTGCAGATGGTGAGAATAAGAACAATTATTTGTTAATCTATTGTAATTGAGATAAGAATATGTAAAAAAGAAAAAGATACTTTAAACTCAAAATTAAAAGTTTGAAGTTTCATTTCTTAAAATTTACTAAAATTGTTTCTTTTTATTTTATTAGTTTACTAATGAATTGAAATAAATAAAACAATTTAAACAACAAATATATAACTTTAGATAATTACCTAAATACTTAGTGAACTTAATATTAGTTCATCTAAGTATTCAAGTATTTGAAATCTGGTGAATACTTGCCCATTTCTATTATTAATTTTAGCAATCATAGATTCAATTCGTATAAAAAATTGCTCAATGTTTCAATTTTTTATCATTTTTTCCTCATTGTCATTGGTTAAACCCTATTGTTTGTTTGTTAAGTTATGGCAATGCAACACTTCGGCGATCTGCCTAGGGGGAATGCCTTCTAGGTGGTCTTTTTTAAGGGAAACTGGCCCCTATTTAGGCGTTAAAGATGTGGAGAAAATCCAGAAAACTCCATGTGGCCACCCATCCGAGTGAGGTGCAAATCCACAACCGAACTCTCAGTGTTCAGGGTACAAAGACCACTTGGCCACTGGTGGTCCGGTTAAATCCTATTGGTTTATTCTCTATAGTAGAAAGTGTGCAACATGATCATATTACTGTAATAAAAAAATTAATGTTTTTATATTCACATAATAGGTCCAAAGGAAATCAGGGTCTAATGTTTAGTTAGCATCCTGTCCATCTAGCAGGTCTGCTATGCAAAATGCTAAAGTAGGAGACTGTATAGTTAGCTATGTAATTAATTTAAAAACTGATATAATTGGCACATGTTCTTCAGCTATTAGTTCTTAAGTTAAAAATGCTTGTGTGCTCTGCACTCTCTTCCTCTGCTCTTTTAATGCCCCTGGCACCACTTATCCCTTGGATTACCAACTGCTCAGGGACCTGGGATCTAGTCCAGATGATTAAAATCCCATTCCCTCACCACTTTTTTCTTCACTCCCATTGTTGGCCTGACTGAATCCATGATGGACATGAACAACAGTCCTTAATGCCCAAGGATAAAATACAGGAAAAAATCACCACCTATCATTTGTAATAGCTATAGTTACTAACTATTCAATTTTGAAATGAACTGCTCACTGTAACATGTCTTGTCTGGTGTCCAACAAAGTAGTCAAACCAAATATTGGACTATGTCATCCAAATAATGTACTGTGATAAATTTACTAATTACTTTACCATGATAAATTTTCATTATGCTGCAGTGGTTGGCAACACAGCACTTGACCACTTTCCCCAACCTACATGACATCAGACTGAGACTAACTCGCTTTTTGGGTTAATGTGCTACTGTCCGGTCATTTACCTCATCACGTGCTCCAACCATTGTTTGTGGTCAACGTGATTGTAACTTTTGTATATATTCTGTAAAATATATTCCTGACTACTGGTGGATTCCATCGTCTGTCCCAAGATCATTTATTCAACATAATGTTGACGCTACTCGTGGATGCAACCGGATGATCGAAACAACTGATTGAGGAGGCCACTAAGGCACTCCTCAAGAGGTGTGCCTTAGTGGCCTCCTCAATGCTATTTGTCTAACAAAGGGACAGCAAGAAATAGGGATCATTGATTTTGATCATACTTGGTGAGGTCATAATACATACCCCAACAACAAATCACCAAGAAGTAAGGAAAAATACTCAAAATTAAAGGAGAAAATTGAGGTTGAAAATTGCAAATCACTTAAAACTTTTAGAATTTCTGTCATTTGTAGAGGGCTGGTGACTTGGTGGGGTGCGCCAGTTTCATAATCATGAAACTGGCGCACCCCACGTGTTTGGTATCTCAGTGTTATCAATGTGTTCTTTTTGTTTTTTATTTTCATTCAAAATAATAATTTTAAATTTATTCTTGGTATTTTTAAAAATTTATTAAATTTATATTGTCAGAGAAAGACTGATTTATTATTAGAAAACTACAAATGCACAATAAACAGTAATAAAACAATAAGATCCTCTGTTAGTTCAATGTTACTTAAAACAACCTCATGGAGTTTGATGAGTTTGATCAAAATCAGTGACCCCAACATTGTTCTATCCTCTCTTAAGTTTCTTGACTTTGATTTAAGATAATGTTTTATCTTTTTACATGGAATATGGATTATGTATGATAGTTATAAGATTTTTCTTTGCAGTTCTATACTGATGCCATTCTGAGCAAATCAGCAAGACAATTAATATTTCTGGTCATTGCATTTTTCCATCATTAATCAATTGACTTATGTCACAATTACTTCCACACATCAGACATTCAAATACAATGTAGTTAATCAAATAAATGTGAAATAATTGTATAAAATAAAAACTACTTGTTCAAGAACAAAAAAGTTTCCTTTCAAAACTAGGCAGGTAGTACTGAAAATTAATCAGATGTAATAATTGACCGCGAATGAAACTGAAGCTTATTTCTAAATATATATATATAAATTTATTAGTACCATAACATATCATTACTTAAAAGTTCAGGTTTAAAATACAAAAAGCCAGCAATTTCTAACAGAAAAAAAAATATGTCACCATGATTATTCTGAATTATTATTAATAAAGCCATTGTTTCTTTAAACAATCATTTGTGAAATATTAATTTAGTAATTTTAAATTTAAGTAGTAGTAATGCTTTTCTGATGGAATGATTATTTACTCCAATAATCTCAGTAAATATTCCAATTAATTGTCAAGTGATGATTATTAGTACAACTAACAATCAGCAAACAATTACTCAATACATCTCTAGTTGATACATTATAAAAACAATATATTTTCAAAATTTTTTTAGATTAAAAAAGTATTTAATGAAACAAAATCAGTTATTCAGTATCTTTTTTTAGTTTTTAAAAACTATATTTTTGGTTCTTCTATTTAAAAAGATACTTTGGTATGTTATTCATTTCCTAAAATTTGAAAAATTTTTAAAATTAATTCTTTCATTTTTATCCAAGTGATTTTAATGATATTGTAATAAAATAATGACTAAGAATTTTGTTTCTTCAATCTGTGGATTCTAAAAAATATTTAAAGTACTGTATACCATTCTTCTGAAGATTATTCTTTCAAGATTTTACTGTACTATTAATAAACAAGGAATTCTTGACGGTTTATATTCAGGGATGTTGAAAAGGAGGAGATGAGATTTTTCAGCTTGGAATCCACAGAAACCATGGCAGGCCACAGTAGTACTATCCCTATAAATTAATGTTATTTTTATTAACAAAAACTAAATTCTTTAAAAGTGTGTTTTATTAATAAAGAAACAGTCTAGTATTTCATTTGTTCAACTAAAACATAGCAAACAGGGCTCATTCTACCCTTGGGCCCATATAAGTGTTCAATGGTTGTTTATAAAAAAAACTTAGACAACTAGAACAGAAAAATGGTCTTTTCTGGAAAGAATCAAATATTAGACAGAAATAAAAATATAGTTATATGAAAGTTATATGTATTTTAATAAAATTTTGCCCTAAATATTAAGTTTATGGACAAGACACTTAGTATAGTGAAAGTATGGCAATGAAGCTAAGAAAGTAACATTAAATTCCACTTGAATCTTTCAATATTCTATAACTACATTTACTAGTGAAAAGTCTACTAAGGTCTTTTGTGTGAGAAAATAGTATCACAGATATGGACTGTTAATTACAGAAGGAAATGAAAGTTTCATAAGTAATTTTTATTTTAATATGGCCACTAATATAGAAATCCTTGCATTTTTGTATAAAACATTTTTACTAATATGTACTTCATACATTAAGATTTTTTCAAATATAACATACCTAAATACTTTAAGTAGGAAAATTATTATTTCTTTTGTTTGCTTGTATTTCTTTTTATTTTTTGTTTGTAGGATACATTAACAACAGTGTTATCTTTAAAACAATTTTTAAGATAGTATTTTAATATTTTATTATTTAAGAGATTTTTAACTAAAGATTTAACTTTAAACTACTCTAAAATATATGTTCTAGTAAACTTAAAATAAAGAAAAGCTTTTTTAATAAAAAATTAACTTTTCAGTTTATTTTTACCAAGATATATTCTAATATAGAAAAATATTTCAATAATGCTCACCACTTTAATTTTACAAATTATAATAAATTTAAAATAAATAGATCATATTTATCACATCAATAATAGATAGAAGTGTTTTAAAGCAACTTAATATAAAAGTATGCAAGAAAGTAGTTTTTTCTCTTGGCATTTAGAAATGTAGCTTTTACTGAATTACGAATTCAAACTTGAGATTTGAAATTATACAAATACATAAGAATATATATTTTGAGATAATCATACTAATTTTTAGATTTAATTGAAATGTTAAATGTTACAGGATTTGTTAATTGGATTTGGAGGAAAAGGCTTGTTTCTGAAGTTCCAGCTGGATCAGTGCTATAGCCAGACTAAGACCAAACTTTGAATTCATCTACAAAAATCTTAACTGGTCTGGTTTATGGCATATTATATAAAATGTTTATTGAATGAAAAACAAAATGGTTAAAATTAAATACAAGTTTTATTTAATGTAAAATTCAGAATTTCATATTACAAATGAAATTCAGAATTAAAATGTCATGTCATATCAAATCTTAATTAAATATAAAATTTGATCAAGACAGATTGACAAGCTCTGTAAAATACAATTAAATATATTGGTTGAATGAACACACAATACTTAAGTGATACTAACATAAATCAAAAAATTAAATTTGATTTTAGTTTCAATAATCAAGCTTTATTTATTTCAGTATCAAATATTACATCATACAAATAAATTATATTTATCCAAAAAGATTAGCTCTATAAAAATTATTCAATTTATTAAGACTTGCTAATTTTGATAGGTGTGCATATAATATTGATAGTAATTTTATAATTAAACTAGCTGCAAGATCCCGCTTTGCTGCGTTTTTATTTGTATGTAATAGTATAGTTTTTTTTATATATATAAAAGACTGTTTTTCTAAGTAATCTAGAATCAAGCTGCAAGGACCCGCTTCGCTGGGCAAAAAGTAACGATAGTGAAGATTAAGATAATTACATTATAGCTAATCTTACCCGTTTTCACAAAATGCAAGAATTAGGTCCCCCGTTTCCAGACTAATTAGAGAATTTTTACGTTTAGTCAAACGAACAAATTTCAACGTTTCTGGAACGTTTTCAATCGTTCTATAATCGAACCAATTCGAATTTTATGTTCGAATTTAATTCGAACAAATTCGAAAAAATCGAACAAAACATTCGAAATAGAAAGCCACTTTCAACCACTTTCAGCCTCATATCTCCCGCACCCTTATNCATACATGTCCATTTTTATATAGATATAGATATTTAAACAAGATAAACATTTTATTTCAATTTACATTAAAAAAAATTAAAGTTTGATTACATAGATAATATTATGATTTTTTTTAAAGTTTTTATATAAGTTACATTATTGTTTTAATCTTTTTTATATTTTTAGTATTCCAAAACTCAAAACTAGATACGATATTTCTATACTTATAAACATGCAAGTTTAATAAAAATATATTTATAATTTAATTAAAAAGAGGAAAAAAATGCTCAGTTTTTTCACAGAATTATTCATCTTATATTCATTCTTTGTTATGTTTGTGCATTTAAGTATTTAACTAGTAGTAAAAAAGTTTCTGCCTGAGAAGAATTTGAAATATTTTTATTTCATTATATATTTAATTATTAAAAAGATACTGAATACATTTTTCCAGCATTTCTGAAATCTGACTTTAATAAATGCTACTATATTTTGAAAACTATTAATCTCAACCAATAATGAATAACCTTTTCTGAATGAAGGCCACAAAGAAACTTCATAGGCGTCTGGCTTTACGTGTGCCAAGTACCAAACTGCCATTACACTAAAATAATATAAGCTAATGATATGCAAACTAGTAATATAATTTATCAACATCTTTTCACTAGTTAAGTTTAGTTTGAATGTTCATCATCAATGGCTAATCAGCTTAATTAGGATTGCATATTACCACAAGATAGAAAACAGAAAAATAAAATTGTTATTACCCAATATAAAATCACCCAAACTCTGGGGCCATATATTTAGGACGTTGTAGGCCAGGACTGATCAACTATAATTGGCTGAATGGCCAAGGCAGTAAAAGCATCAGTCTGCTGCTCTGATGACTTGGAATTCATATGGATTTGACCCAGGAATTTTAATAGATAATCTGTCCAGGATATGGTACGCCCTGTCCTTTACCAATCAGTTACCTACAAGGTGGAAACAGTAATGGTAAAAAAAAGTCTGAACCAATGGTGTATAAACTTTTCAACTAGTGGACTTCAAACATTTCTTATATTCCATATATATGAAAGATCTATTTCTATCATTTGTAAGTGATATATTATATATGTTTGTGGGCCAGATTTAGCCTAGGGCCATAGTTTGGGCACCACTAAAACTATAAAAACTCTGCAGAAGTTCAGCTGGTAATCTTTAATATTAAATAGTTTATTTTCTAATTCTTCAAACAGCATATACACAACTGAAATTTTTCCACACAACATTTTTATGCATATAGACTAACAAAATTTATAAACTATAATTTTTATAGCTATGTAATTTTAAAAAATGTACACACACAAATATCAAACATCTTCATTAATATAACAAATTATATTACAGTATATGTTAGTAATTTACTATTATATTATATTAGCAATATTTTTATTGAAAATTTAATAAAAAAAAAAATACTTTAAAAATTTATACATTCTATTAAAAAGACTAGAAACTTTGAGTCATTATAAGATTAATTATTAGTAATGTTATTGGTATTAAATAACACAAGTTTAACTTCAAGTACTACGAAAAATAAGAATCTGAAATATAATTAAAAGTTTATTTAAATCTTTATTCAATTGTCTTTGCTTCAATTGTTTTATATTCTTCCAAAACATATCCACAAATCAGTAGATTTTTTTGTCTAAAACTGTAAATAACTTTTTCTACATGGAAAAATTTGCATTAAAGATTTTTACTAGACTAAAAAAAAGCAAAATAAAAAGATTAGAACTGCAAGATGATCTTCCAACAAGATTTTTTCACTGGTCATAATTTAACATCCAACAAAGCTTCATAGCTTATCAGTTATTTTGGAACTAACAGAATATAGTATTTAAAAGATTATAAAACTATTATTATTTATTAATTTCACATTTTTTAAAATTAAAAATTCATATAACTGTTCCAACACTTGCTTGTTTTGAAGTGAATAAAGTGTTACCAAATCACTTAACTGATTTGATGATGTGTGAAATTATAACATCTTTACCTGATACTATAAAAATAACAAAAACTGATATAAAATTTAGTTAGAAATACTTAAAAATTTTCGAAATCAATTATAACAAAATGAAAAAATATATTTTGAAACCAAAAATTGCATAAACAAAAAATTATATATTTTAAAAACTGACATGATATTGCAGAATACACATATTTAAAGTATCAAAAAACTAGTGTCTTATACAATACAAAATGTGGGGAAAAAAAACAGAATAATCAATGAAATATTAAATAACCAAGTAACCTCATTAAAAACAATTGCTTTTAGTAAAGAAAAGGAAATCATTCGATTAATTTTCAACTCTTTCACAATCATTCAAGAGAACACATCTAGGAAATTATTAAATGGATCACGGCTAAACGGAGTCTCACATTCTAGAAAATTCCGGAAAAAAAGGAAAACGGAGAGTTTCACTTTCTAGAAAATTCCGCACGTTAAATATGTCGAGAGCACTTTTAAATAATATTACTTTGCATTTAATTCGCTATTCTTGAGAAACGGAATCGCCATGTGAAAAGGTGACGCCCAAACGATGTTTGTCGCAAACTCGGCAACCACCTGCAAGATTTCTAGACAAACTTAATTTATCCGCTGTTTTATCAGTAAAACTTACCTTTAATTGGCATTCTCGACTTAATCCGTAAGCGGGACCTTGATAAGCCATATTATAAACGTCTACCGTAAAGTAAAGACGTTTAATAAACCGTTCGACTCGCGTTTCGCTTACAGACGATATCACCCACAAAATGGCGATAGGTGGAATCGACCAATTAAAACAGTTATTACAATTTGTGTAAGAAATACAGAGAAATCTAACCAATAGACGTCTTTCTTCTGTTAAAGCGCGTGCTATACAATATTCGAATATGACTAAACTATTAATCAAATTTTCGTAATACACAAAATTAATTTTTTTAAAATTATTTTTGTAAATGGCGTACTATTTATTATTAGACAAATTTTATTAGTTTTTACTACCGTAGATTATTATTTTTTTATTTCTTCTTATTATTTTTTTTTTTAAAGTCTGAATTTTCGTAAACACTAAACTTGACGCTCTTAATGTCGGAAATTTAGCTTAAGTACTTCGTATTCGTATATATAATATATATTTTTTTCTGATAAGTTGAAGCTTATTTACATTATGAGAATGCGTTCCTCTCAGCCTTCCGCACAAAAACAAGTTTTCTTCCTTCACAAGCTCAGTAGGTTGTTCAGAAGTAGGTGGGTGAGCAGTTGCACATTATTTACATCGCTATCGGCAATTATGTAATTTCGTTCAACTCCAATTTTTTTATTTTACGTTTTCCTACGTTTTACGATCCTACGTACAACAGCGAATAACGCATATAAATATTGGATTATAAACACATGCTTATTGTAATTTTTATATAGTGTAATTGCGTAATTGAGGCTTTTAAATAAAGAAGTGTTTACGCGAATTGTTTGCTAAAAAATATCTCTAAAAGTGTTAACATAATTATCGCTAAGCTACAGGCTTTCTCTTTAGTAACCAGATCGGCTAAGAGGTCAACTCGATGCCATCTGCTAGTATAAGCAGACAATTCGAATAACATCTGTTAAACTTTCTTTGTTTATTTGAAGAATTTGCAGTTATCGATATGTTAAAATAAAATCGTAAACGTATTTGAACAGATAAGTTTTACTTATTTTTTTAACATTTATTTAACTCCGAACGACCTTCGAAATGATACGAGAACGTTGAAAAGCACGCTACGTTATAAAATATTTAGTTTTTTAATGTATTTTATTATATTTTCGTTCTAGATTTTACCGCCTACGTAATTAATTAAGCTTTTATTTATTTTTTAATATGTTAAACCTAGGCCAAATATGGCGAAACGCCTTTTCTTTTTAGATTTTCATTTCGATCGAAATTTTCTCCAGGCAATATTTTTACTCATTGGTAGTTATTTGATCAAAGTAGTTGTATTGCACAACTACTAATCGATCTTTAAAGAAAAAAATCAATAATATTGTTGCATTGATCGTAACGCATTAGCACGAAACTTCAAAGCAGATAATTTTACACTTTCCTAAGCAAGTTTTGAATTACAGTTTTGTTTATTACTTATTTGATTTTAATTTTTAATTATCGCGGGAACCACTTGAAACATAAAATACATTCTTTATGAACAGATAAGTCTAATTATTGGACATTTTATTTAACTTCAGAAAAGATAATAATGCAATTTATACCCTGTTCTTTATTTAATTCTTCTTATTATTATAATTCATTATTTTAAACATTGTAATATAAAATATTTATTTATTTATTTATTAGATNAATTTTTTAAATTAATTCTTTCATTTTTATCCAAGTGATTTTAATGATATTGTAATAAAATAATGACTAAGAATTTTGTTTCTTCAATCTGTGGATTCTAAAAAATATTTAAAGTACTGTATACCATTCTTCTGAAGATTATTCTTTCAAGATTTTACTGTACTATTAATAAACAAGGAATTCTTGACGGTTTATATTCAGGGATGTTGAAAAGGAGGAGATGAGATTTTTCAGCTTGGAATCCACAGAAACCATGGCAGGCCACAGTAGTACTATCCCTATAAATTAATGTTATTTTTATTAACAAAAACTAAATTCTTTAAAAGTGTGTTTTATTAATAAAGAAACAGTCTAGTATTTCATTTGTTCAACTAAAACATAGCAAACAGGGCTCATTCTACCCTTGGGCCCATATAAGTGTTCAATGGTTGTTTATAAAAAAAACTTAGACAACTAGAACAGAAAAATGGTCTTTTCTGGAAAGAATCAAATATTAGACAGAAATAAAAATATAGTTATATGAAAGTTATATGTATTTTAATAAAATTTTGCCCTAAATATTAAGTTTATGGACAAGACACTTTTAGTATAGTGAAAGTATGGCAATGAAGCTAAGAAAGTAACATTAAATTCCACTTGAATCTTTCAATATTCTATAACTACATTTACTAGTGAAAAGTCTACTAAGGTCTTTTGTGTGAGAAAATAGTATCACAGATATGGACTGTTAATTACAGAAGGAAATGAAAGTTTCATAAGTAATTTTTATTTTAATATGGCCACTAATATAGAAATCCTTGCATTTTTGTATAAAACATTTTTACTAATATGTACTTCATACATTAAGATTTTTTCAAATATAACATACCTAAATACTTTAAGTAGGAAAATTATTATTTCTTTTGTTTGCTTGTATTTCTTTTTATTTTTTGTTTGTAGGATACATTAACAACAGTGTTATCTTTAAAACAATTTTTAAGATAGTATTTTAATATTTTATTATTTAAGAGATTTTTAACTAAAGATTTAACTTTAAACTACTCTAAAATATATGTTCTAGTAAACTTAAAATAAAGAAAAGCTTTTTTAATAAAAAATTAACTTTTCAGTTTATTTTTACCAAGATATATTCTAATATAGAAAAATATTTCAATAATGCTCACCACTTTAATTTTACAAATTATAATAAATTTAAAATAAATAGATCATATTTATCACATCAATAATAGATAGAAGTGTTTTAAAGCAACTTAATATAAAAGTATGCAAGAAAGTAGTTTTTTCTCTTGGCATTTAGAAATGTAGCTTTTACTGAATTACGAATTCAAACTTGAGATTTGAAATTATACAAATACATAAGAATATATATTTTGAGATAATCATACTAATTTTTAGATTTAATTGAAATGTTAAATGTTACAGGATTTGTTAATTGGATTTGGAGGAAAAGGCTTGTTTCTGAAGTTCCAGCTGGATCAGTGCTATAGCCAGACTAAGACCAAACTTTGAATTCATCTACAAAAATCTTAACTGGTCTGGTTTATGGCATATTATATAAAATGTTTATTGAATGAAAAACAAAATGGTTAAAATTAAATACAAGTTTTATTTAATGTAAAATTCAGAATTTCATATTACAAATGAAATTCAGAATTAAAATGTCATGTCATATCAAATCTTAATTAAATATAAAATTTGATCAAGACAGATTGACAAGCTCTGTAAAATACAATTAAATATATTGGTTGAATGAACACACAATACTTAAGTGATACTAACATAAATCAAAAAATTAAATTTGATTTTAGTTTCAATAATCAAGCTTTATTTATTTCAGTATCAAATATTACATCATACAAATAAATTATATTTATCCAAAAAGATTAGCTCTATAAAAATTATTCAATTTATTAAGACTTGCTAATTTTGATAGGTGTGCATATAATATTGATAGTAATTTTATAATTAAACTAGCTGCAAGATCCCGCTTTGCTGCGTTTTTATTTGTATGTAATAGTATAGTTTTTTTTATATATATAAAAGACTGTTTTTCTAAGTAATCTAGAATCAAGCTGCAAGGACCCGCTTCGCTGGGCAAAAAGTAACGATAGTGAAGATTAAGATAATTACATTATAGCTAATCTTACCCGTTTTCACAAAATGCAAGAATTAGGTCCCCCGTTTCCAGACTAATTAGAGAATTTTTACGTTTAGTCAAACGAACAAATTTCAACGTTTCTGGAACGTTTTCAATCGTTCTATAATCGAACCAATTCGAATTTTATGTTCGAATTTAATTCGAACAAATTCGAAAAAATCGAACAAAACATTCGAAATAGAAAGCCACTTTCAACCACTTTCAGCCTCATATCTCCCGCACCCTTATAGCT
>NW_019384524.1:425091-432700 GCF_000671375.1 Centruroides sculpturatus
TAAAGCTGTTATACCCTATTAGTGTAAATCGCTTAATATTTTGGTAGAAAATAAGTAACAAAATAAACGAAAACTGTGTTGACACTTGATAACGTGTAATTTATCGCCAGTATTTAAAGCGATTTTATGTATTTTTTTATGTATATTTAGCGTATCAAATATATTAATTGTGCACTTAAACATAATGAAAGTGTAGTTTGTTTTTCTTTTTCTTTAGTTTAACAGAGAGGCAGAATAGCGAATGCGACATTTGAACGATGCACTTCCAATAATAATCAAAAGATGCTGCTACTTATCCCACTTGCAGTAAATAAAGCGAATTTAGATATTTCTCCGATATATCGGATTTCCATTATAATCTCCTTACTTGCGTGAGAGAATAAAAGTAATTTTATACTATTGCCGAATTTCTTTTATTCTAAACAACTCACCTGAAAGTCAACGTTGTTAGAGGCCGGTATGATTTGTGACTCGTAGGTTCGGACATTGCTTTCCCCCAAAAATCATTGAGAAATAACTCGGATAGAGTAGTTTTCCCGAGTACATCGGGATTGGAAGTCACTGCAACCAGGTCATCATGGACAAAATCGCCTGATAGGGAGTTCAAATAGCAGGCGATCGAGACTGTAGTCACTAACCAGTACATGAGAATATCCACCAGCAAACAACCCTGCGAAGGAAGTTTCCTATATCTTATATGACCCGCACAGGCACATAGTTTATTCTCTTTTACGCGATAACATCCACAGTGATTTACTGTAGCTTTGGTCCCCATACTTTAACGGGACCACTTTGAAGACAGATCCACCACTTCTACTGCCCGTAGGAGCACTGGAGTGATTCGAGAACGGGCTGTAGTAGTAGCTCGGATACCGATCAATGAATTTGCGCTTGCCCTGTACCATTCGAGAAATCGGACGTTGAACAGAAGAAAGTTTCCACTATGCTATTGCTGCACATCCCCTATTGGCTGGTTTGTGATTTAACACCTTCATCTTCTACCCACCTCCTTCTATACTTGACTTTACTTTTAGCATCTTTCCAACGTGTTTTTGAAATTTTTCTCTTTTTATATATATATTTTTTTATTGACATTAGAATTATCTCTAGTTTTTTTTTTAATTTGTCTTAAAACTGATAGTAACAGTTTATTTTCTTCCATTAAAATGAAATGCCCTAATAAGAAGGAAACGTAGATGATCGATAAAGCTTATTATTCGTTTATTATCATGCTCTACTTGAATCTAACCTATTTAAAAACGTTAATAAAGCAGCAAAAATAAATTCTCTCGTGTAAAATTTTATTTTCAGTTATTTTGAAGTTGTTTATATAATATAACTCGATAGAAAAGTCATTAAATTATTATAAAAAGTTACGGTAGCGAAATAAAATTCTAGATTAAAATCAACTTAAAAAAAAACTAGATAATATTTTTATAAGAATTTTCATTTACGCCACTCCCATTTTAACACCCTCTAATACTTCCCACTTGAATATGTTCTGCTGTTTATCAAAATTTAAGATGTAAAAATTCACTTATAAAAAGGCAGATCACGTGATATAAATTTTTTATATTCGATAAGTTTGAATGCGTCGCTCTTATATAGTTTTAAATGCATAAATTAATTTTTCCGTTTGAGTGGAAGTAATTAGATCTTAGGAACAACTGTGAAACGTAACAAATCAGACACGGCTTACCCACTCAGTCTGAACATGATTTACATTCATCCGTGGGTGTCACATTCTCCACCTTGACTGTGATAAGATTAATTCTAGAAATAACTTTGTCTATGGGTTCACAAAGATATGTTGTCCCCATAGTAAACTTAAAAAAGAAAAAAAAAAACAATTAAAATCAGAAAATCTGTTTTATGGTAATTTTTAAGAATTGTAAAATTATTTTGATATCCATTCAAAAAAGATAATGTGTATAAAGAAAAAAAAAACAATTAAAATCAGACATTCTTGTATTATATAAAAAGGAAATAAATAATTTCATTTATTCAAAAATATATTTGAATCTCTTAACTTATTTATACAGTAATTAGAGAATTTAAGAGTTTTATGTGAATAATTGTACATAAAACTCTTAGAATTTCTTCAAGAAAGATAGAAATTTCTTCATATATACTTCAGATTTTTAATTCTTCATCTAAAAAAAAAAAAATGATGATCAAGAGCAGAGCAAGGAAGAGGATGGAAATAAATACAAAGGAAAGAGCTATGAGAAGAGGAACATACAATAAACATGAGATATAGTTAAATTCTTATGTGATTAGATCTGGAAAAAGAGAGATATATTCAAGTATTTTTATTATATATAATTTGCGTGTTAAAGTTTATATTTTTAGTCAAGAAATTGGAAAAAGTTGTAAAGAAAATAGTAAAATATGAGCTAGAGAAATGTGCCAGCGGAAGTATGCATAGTAATGAGTAAACATGTTACTATATTAGTATCTCTGTAAATAGTTTGCTAAATGAAACAGTCGATAATTCGTTTGACCTATGTGTAACGAATATATTTAAGATCTCGAAGTTGTTCTATTCTACTTTTAATGTAATATAGGGTGGCCCAAAAATCAGTTAACCATTGAAAAGTCTTAATTTCTATCTTCAAATAATACATGACTAACTGACTTTTAAGTCATTCTGTAGATGAAAAATTTTGTTGTTAAAAAAACAACGGATATAAGTTTTATTCTTGTTTCAGATATAACAATTTGACGTTCCATCGAAGAGGAGTATTTATTTTATAACTTAATAATTAAATGCAGAAAAATCGGTAGATGTATATGAGATTGTTTTCGTGTATTTTACTGGCGAAGATTACTTTTAAAATTAAGTTCTCTTCATTGTTATTCTACGATAAACGAACAAACACATAAATCTACCATTTATATTAGATAGCCGTTTAGCACTGTCCTCCATACTTAGCTGATAAACACATTACATATTTCCGAATTAATTTCAACATACATTGCATTTCTATTGATAGAAAACACTACGTAACACTACACCTTAATCTTCATATTTTGGCTTGTTTTTTTTTAATAAATATACTTAAAACACTGTCTATATGATATACTTTCACTACACTACTACACTACACTGTGCTATACTACTAGATTCCTACATTGCATAATATACAAAAAAACATATATAAAATTATTATGAATTCATGAGTTCCATTATAGGCATTTCTTAGACAACTTTTCAACATAATTATACCACTTTTAATTTGCACAGGTATAAAATTTCATATTACTCTTGAAGTACGGCATATATTGGATGCAAGCTCTTAACACATATATAGTATTTGTTGTATTATATATCAAAGGCTTGCACACAAATATACACACACAAATTTGCAGATAGTATTACCAAACAACACACAAAAATACTCTAATAGAGCTATAATTACAAGTGAAATAATAATTTATCTTAACAGATCAGATACCATGTTAACAAACAAAATAAAATCACATACATCCTTCTCAAATACCTATAATAATACAAAATATTTACGCTGGTAAAATAAATAAGTACACAGAACGTACTAAACACCTATAATAATAATTTGGATATGATAATCCATCATTCCTCTTCTATATATTACACAAATTTAGAAATATTAAACCTTAATCATTATTTTTACATTACACTCTCTAAAAGGCATTGTCAAAAACAGAGATACAAGTTAAAGATCTGTCATGAAGATAATTCCTTGTTCTTCTTCTATACAAGGGACTGTCGACCTAAATCTTTAGTACAGATAAATACAGAAAATACTAATATCACACGAACATAGAAGACAATTTGTTTAATAATTATATATCCTATCGGGCATAGATTTTGTACTGTTATCAACGAGTATCACATTTAAATCATTGTCATAAGATGCAATTTATCTTTGTCAGAATAATGCAGACTTTTTATCTCAATTTTGCATCATTTTTGACACTTTCTCCTGTCAAATTGGCATAACTTTTTGTAATTATTCCTGAAAAAAAAAAAAAACCGAATTCATCTAAAACAATAGTAACAGTGTTATATAATACAATAGAATGATATATTATAAAAGTTAATAATTCAAAAATTTTAGTTTAAATTGTCTAAATTGCTATGCATTATAATTTCTTATAAAGCATAGCAATTAAGATAATTCTTCAATTGATGGATAGAACTATTTTTAGGAATATTATCTCCATTAAGTGAATAATATAACTAGGTCATTACATTATTGATAATTACATATAATTTTGTTAGAAATTGTAGTTTAGAAGGCCTAAAAAAAATGCTGTTAATGATGTTTTACTATTAAATTTCAATCTAAGTATTAAAAATATATATATACAACAAAAAATTTTTTCTACTAATCAATTGGAAAAGTAAATTTTTGAATTTCTGAAGGAGGGGGAGGGGAAAAAATATATTTTTGCCGGACACAAATCAATGGATTATGAAAAAAAGAATATATATTTTTTTCTTTTTTTGAGAGGGAATAAAGGTAGGCCGTCCAATTAGCCTTGTAGTAGAATCGATTGGTTATGCGAGAGAGCGAATGAGGCCCGTCGTCCCCGGGGGAGAAGCGAGCGGCCAATGTTAAACCCTCGTCATTAAATACGCATTATTGGCAACCATTGAGGTCTGTGTCCTTCTGTCTCTATCGGCAAATGATTGGTTGAAACGTTCCTCCCTCGGTACTATACTTTTTTCATCTCTGCTCGAAACAATATGTTGAAGTCAAAGTTGAAATAATAGTGCAAGTGTTTAGTCGCTACATCTTTCTTTAAAGATGATGATAATTTACTTCCACTTTAAAAAAAAAAAAAAAAGGAAAGGAAATGATTTAAGCCTCAAAAAGAAAACTCTGGAAGAAGAAAACGTCTAGGAATCAGAATCAATTGAGTTGACAAAAAATAGAAAGGGGGAGGAAATTGAAAAGGGATCCTTCTACTATCGAAAAGGACTACTTGAAATGGAGGATCACTTTCAGGACCAGCTGTCAAATTAAAGTGGTAATAAAATGATTCATACCCTCTCGAAAAGTAACAGCCTTTCATATAAAAGAGGTTTTGCCCTTTCTTTTCTCCCTCCTCCTCAAGGAATTCGGAAAGAATAGGTTATTGGTGTGCTTACATATGTTGTTAATATATCCTATTCAATACCTTTCTTCGAATATTTAAAAAAATACATTGAATATATTTTAATCTACACACACATATATATATATATATACATATATACACAAATGGAAGTATATTAAACAGACTTTAACAAAATTACACTAGTCAGAAATAATTATTTTTAATATATTTTTTAGCAATGAAACATTCTAAATCCGCATATACCGGATAATAGAGCTTCTTTACAAGGTTTTTACAAGGTTCTTTACAAGGAAATTGATCTAATAGGGTATTATTTAAGTATGATTTTATCCCTTGATGAAAATCTGGAAAAAAAAGCAGTGAAGGATTCAAGCCTAGTTCACACGCGAAGATGAAACTCTTCCTTTCTTTTCGATTTTTATAGAAAGGAAATGGACGAATTCCGTGTTAATCGCAATCCGTAAGTAAATACAAAATTAACTTGTTATAAATATAGATTAGTTTAAAGTTTATTTGTATATTAATAAAGAAATTAAGCGGTTGTAAAGAAAGAAAAAAACAAAGCAAAACTGTAAAAAATCCAACTGAAATCAGTGGATATTTCATTGTTTCGCGAAGGTAATTAAACTAATTTGGTCACTTTGTCTTATACTAAATTACGATAAAGATAATAAAATATTATATAGCGCATGCTCCCTCTTTTATCCGTTAAATAATTGTTTATCTGTTTATGAGAAGGTACGATGCAAAGCCAATTAGTGTTTCGGATGACTAATTTGTAAGATAGGAAGGTAATCTATCCTCTAATTGTTAGAAGGTAGTACGGACATTAAAATACACATCAACAATTACTTTGTAGTACCGTCTGTTTAATAATCCTCTTTGTATAGCCCTTGAGTCTCCCCGCCGCTAATACTTAATTACGGCTTCACAATGAGCTAAGAAGCTCTCTCTCTCTCTCTCTGCATAACGCTTTCTCTTTTATTCTTTACCGACTTTTAATCAGTTGGTCTGGACACTCAATCTGCACAATTACTTCATATATATAGTGTTAATTTGTTGACGCCAAATTATACTGTATTATTTTAATTTTCCACCATGATAATGAAAAGAATTTACTATCGCTGGTTATTCTATTGAGCGAGTGTTAATCTTATAATTTAATGTTGTAAATGCACTCATCAATCCTTTCTCTATTCCTTTCTAATCAGTGAAATTTATCTAAATTAACGCTTTTTCTTCTGTGTAATATGTTCCTTTGTTTAAGACTTGGCACGAAAACTGGGAAACATATCATATATTATATATAAATTTCATGATTTTTTTTTTTAAATATAATTTTAAGAAAATTAATTAATTAATTTTAAAGATTTTGTGTACATAAAATAATTAATTATTTTTTTAAATAAAAATAATGGGGGGGGGGAATTGTCTGCAGTACACTTTTAACATGGAAGTGATGAAATATTTTGTCGCCATCTAGTGGATAATTAAAGTAATATAATTTATTATTTTATTATATTTTTAAACAATAATTACATATACTAATAGGGATAACACAATAATGTGTTATGAATTAAATTGTTTATTTAATATTTTACCTTTTTATAATTAAATTAATCACTTTAAAAATACATTCATAACACACACACACACACACACACACTACCATACATTTGAGGTATAGTTAATGAATATTTTAAATACTCTATCCTTTAATTCAGGTGATATTTGAGCATATAATTTGTCCTTATTGAGAAATTTAGAGCCTAAAATCCACACTTATTATGACCTTAACCTATAAAATATTATAGGCCCTTCCCTCTATTATATAAAAATGAGAGGTGGGCCCTAACCTTCAGCATATAACGGTAAGAAAACGGGACTTAACCAAAAAAAAAAACCTGTTAATTACAAACGTTAGAAGACGATAAATAAACATTTTTTTTTTTTTTTTAAGTATTAAAAACTAGAGATGGATAATTTATAAATGAGAAAAGTACTCGCAACGCTTGTAAATATTGATCGCCATTTTATTTTTATCAAAATAACTTCATTTAATTGATCTGACATGTTCCAGTAATTAACTTCTTAAGATAAACCAGCGTTTGTATAAGTCATGTGATCAGCTAATTACCGACTCTTCTTGTCGCTAATTAATAAAGTGTCATGCAACATACCCGTAATTAACAGAACAGGTAATTCCTGCATCTTGTAAAAGCTGACAAGAAGACTTAACAAGAAAGAAGCAAAAAGAGTACACTTTTTTTTTTCACTTCTTCTTCTTCTTCTTTTTCTTTTTTTGTGGTTTTGTCGATTTTCTTTGTCGATCCGCTTCTGGGAATTCAATCGAAAGATATTTTGCTTCTAATCAAAATAAACTGTTTTGTCTTGGGAAATTGCCTGACATTCCTCTTGTTAGTGTAATTAAATGATGCTAAAAAGTTAATAAAATCCAAAATATTTTCTATTACACATCTTTTTTTTTTTTTTTTTTTTA
>NW_019384524.1:432934-463013 GCF_000671375.1 Centruroides sculpturatus
CCCCCTATAACACTGTTGATAATTCCGTTTTATATGAATTCCATGTTGTATGAGTCACTTAGATTTTACAAATATGTGAGCCGTTCACAACCTGGCACATATATTTGTAAAATCTAAGTGACTTGTACAACATGGAATTCATATAAAACGGAATTATCAACAGTGTTATAGGGGGATCGACTTGTACTTCATTATAATCTTATTCATACTTATCTTGAATACGTATTTCTTAATTTATATTTTCAATTTTTATATAAATTAGTGGTAAATCCTCTTCTAATTAGTTTAGTAAAATAAACAATAAAATTTCTATAGTATACATTTATTATTATTATTATTATTATAAAGTATCAGACCTTTTTAACGTGACTTGATGATAATATGGGCAATTTCGTTCCGTTAAATTACAAGAGAAGCAACACCCAAAAAACATGTATTAAAAATGAAGCAATTAATCATCAGAAGAAATGATTATGCCTCATAAAATATTTACTCTTAAATAGAAATGGAAGAAAAACAAAAGACTCGTTTAATGCTAATAATGAAGATCGTTAAGGATGATAACATTGCATATAGAACCATTTTATTATATAGTTATATTAAATTATAGTAGTTTATATAATCATTTTGGGTTGAAATTTACATAGAGGGTGGCCCAAAAGTTAGTTAACTGTATAGGCTTATTCATATTTAAAAATCTATTTAGTTAATATAAATTTATGGCTAATTTAATGAGGTAAATTAGTAATTGAATCTTAGGTGTTGTTGGAGTCTAACATTAAACGGAAAAATAGGGTGAGTTAAGAATTTTCCTATAGCAAAACGTAGCGACCATTTTGTTTGATAAAACAATTGATTCGACTCTTTAAGAGGGTAGTAAAACGATATAGTTGATGTGATTAATGGAGAATCACCGTCTTCATCACGCTAGGGTGTAGTTTGGTCAGAGGGGCGTCGTCCGTCTATTTTTTGGGAGATAACAAAGTCAGCTGCCACCAATTATTCGCCTGCGGAACAATTTGTACGTAGTAATAACCGTTGTATTTACTCGTCTTTTAATTATTCAAATTTTCAGAAACGCCTAAATTTGCCTTCAATATTTTATTCGGGAGAAGTTTTCTCCAGAGATTTTCTCGTTTGTATTGGGTAGCCAATCAGACTTCATTTGATTGCAGCTCCTCCCAACAAAGTTCTTTTCTTCCATAAAGTTTAAGTAGGCACAAGTGCATCGTTATTATTGATTGGCTTCTCTGATAATAAAAATTAGTAAAGGGGGTGAAAAAAAAAGAATAAGAAAATTAAATATTCCTCATCGATTCGATGATGATGACGGGTGATGATTTGTTATCATCTATCTTCGTTCTATATATTTAAAACACTCGTCGGTTCAACAGCATTCAAAGACTGTAAGGATTCGAGAGACTACAAAGGCTGTAAGGAGTGAAAAAATTTAAAGAATAAGGGTTTAAAATTCAAGACAGTAAGAATTAAAAGAGACTAGATACAATGCTGTAAGGATAGAAGAGACACAGGGACTGTATAACCTGAAGATTCAAAGAATGTGAGGATTCAGAATGCAGTTTTATAACTTAATTAGCCTTATATACAAATTGAAAAAAAAATAACAAAAAATAAACGAAGTTTTATAAGCTTTCATAATTCAGTACGTTTTACTCATAAATAAATGCAGAAAGAAGTTCAATCCCTACAAATCTTAAAGGTCGTATAATTCAAAATGCCATTTATTTAAGTTTAATTAAAACTATTAAACCTGGGGGTAATTTTAGAAGAAGAAGAAAAAGAAGAAGAAGGAAAAAAAAGTATTTTTAATGGAGACTCGCTATTCGTTAAGAAAGAAGTGATGAAGGAACGTCACTCTAATGTAATTGGCCAACTAAGGTTCTTTTCATCAGAGAGCTGCAAATCCCTTCTCCTCTCCCTCTTTGCATGAAACATCGTCTCATTAGGACGAACAAATAATAGAATTAAAGTTTTTTTTTTTCCTTATTCTTCTTCTTCTTTCTCTCATCTTTTTCTCGTTTCTTCAAAAGAGAATAAATTAAGAACTTTTTCGTCTTGCTAGAAATGAAACGACCTTTCTAGCTTGCAGCACTTTCTACTAAATAAAGTCTTTAGATTATTATATTTTCTCTTTAAATTATTATTATTATTTACTATTATTATATTTTTGTATAGTAAAATCTCTGTTAAATTGAAAAAGAAAAATTTAATTTTGATTATTTTAATTTAAGGATCAAAGAAGAGGAGCAATTAACGTTTTTCTTCTTCCCACAGAATTAATTTAGTTATTATTACTATTATTATTATTATTATTTATTTCGCTTTAATTATAATTACTGAAAATTAAAGTAATTCAATTATTATTTATCACATAATAAATATCATTTTAAAACTTTTAATACTTAGTGCTAATTTTGGAGAGTAATATTAATTCTTAATTCTATTCGTTTCGTAAGTTTTTAATTAAAAAAATGCATCTTTTGTTGATTAAATCACATTTTTTTTAGGATAAAATCTTGATTTTTTCCTATAGAAATTAATTATTTTAAAGCCAAAATGATGACATTAAAATAGGAGAAATATTTCCTATTTCTCTATTCCTATATTTATGTTTTCTATAGGAAGAGTTAAATATTATCATTGAATGTTTTTCTATCTTTTACTCAATAATAATGTTTAATGTTTCCTAAATATAATGTTTTCCTACGTTTTCTTATTACAATTACTGTATAATGTTTTCATAGAAACATAAGTTAATAGTGTTCCTAGGTAAA
Organism: Centruroides sculpturatus; assembly: GCF_000671375.1. NCBI lineage: Eukaryota > Metazoa > Arthropoda > Arachnida > Scorpiones > Buthidae > Centruroides > Centruroides sculpturatus. The sequence goes on from NW_019384524.1 coordinate 435,730, forward strand.
TATTATATAATAATTTTTCTAAGAAATACCTTAGACAATACATAATAATAATATTTTCCTACTTTATATAATAAGAAAACCTTTATATAATATCGAATTAATTAATAATATATCAAATAAGTTTCTAAAATAATTTTCACTTTAATAAATAGTTTAACTTAAATTAAGCTTTTAATCGATTTATTCTCTTTGCAAAATGGTGTAATACTTTAGAAATAAACACATTAAACATATATACTGTGTATATATAGGCTTATATATAAAGGGAATGAGAGGATAGAATGACGTAGACTGTTTTAAAGGCAGAGTGAGAGAGAATTTTCCACTTAATTCAGCAAAACAGCATTAAGGTGCAAAACTGTGCAGTTTTACTTTTGCTCGGTGTCCTTCTGCCTGGTTGGAGAAATGCATTAACATTAAACGTCAGCTCGATCTTGGCAACACTTCGTCAAATCAGACAACTTATTTGGCAAAGCAGCGATGCGTTGATCGAGATGGGAACGTTTTCGATCGATAACAGCCGCTGCAAATATTACCTTCCTTCTAATTACGCTTTTGTGTTATTATATCTATCTCATTAATTCTTAACTTTTCCTCATCCTCCTCCTCCTCTTCCTCCTCCTATAATTCTGGATAAATTTTCGATTTTACATAACTACGTAAGTCTCTTTTGTAACTCAAATTGTTTCGGTATTTTCCATTTTCTATCTAACGTTAAAGTTTCCATTTAAACTTATACAGTACTGAACATCAAACTGTAAATATAAATTAAGTATTATCATGCGTAAAATATCTATTTAAAAAAAAAATTGTCTTAAGCTATAAAGTATAAATTCGTTTAAGAATTAAAGTGTGTAAATTAATTTATTACGTAATTTTTAAAAAATGTATCGATAAAAATAAATATGAAAATACTGTTTTTGAATGTAAATTTATACATATTTTCGAATAAAAATCTTATTTATTTATTTATAGGCCTATATAAATTGAATTAATCTTCGTTTAGGATGCTAGTCTAATCATTATTACTGCTATGTCTATTATAGAAATTATAAACATCTATTAAAAGGCTTCTAATCTCTGGAGGTCCATTGTAAGATCACGAGCCTCCAGAGATAATAGTGACAATCCTCTTGGCTGTCTTTACAGTGGATTCGTACCAGTCCTCTCCCTCTTCACCTATAACTACTGAATACTTTCATCATAGTCCTCCCTATTCTCCCATAGACTCTGACTATATAGTCCTTCGATACCGAGTATCCTCCTCCCTTTTTTTACATAAGAATGGCCATATAGTTTACTACATTATTAAAGAGAATTAAATTTTCAATAAAACCTTTGATAATAATACTAAAAATTAGAAATCTATTCCCAATTTATGAACAAAAGAACAATAAAGAATTTAAAATATTCATGGAAGAAAATGAGAAAAATATTTTATATAATTTTAAAATATTTAATCGTTTCGAATTTAAAATATAAAAACGTCAAGATAATTTCTTTTAATCTTTATTGATTAGAAACATTCATTAATTTGAAATTAATTTAAAAAACAGTTCAAATGGTTTTAAGTAAACCTTTTAATCGGCTTAGAAAAGTCTTTTGAAGTAAAAGGTAATTAGCAAATTTTAGATCATTTTAATTGATACAAATACGGAAATTGAAGAAAAATTAATTAACTGGGTGAATGATCAGTCAGAATTTATATTTATTTAGTCATTTACAGTTTAAATTTATATATATTTAAACACCGAATACTCGAAGAAGGTTAGTAATGAAATGTAACCTATATAAGACAAGGCCTTCAAGATATTACACATCATACGAGGTCTATTACAGTTATATCTTATAGGCCCTACCCATTAGGGCCATTTAATTTGATGGCTGACGATTGCGAGTCCTTAACAAAAAACCTTAGTTTTTCTCCCCTCGATGTTTTGTATTTTTAATACACGGGAGCTTTCGAAAAGTACGTTATGTCGTTTTCTTTTAATCTATAAGAGGTCCCTCATATAATTTAAATAATATAGAAGCTTTTAGTAAAATTAAATGGGACCATCTATCTTCTATATTCCTTGTATGATGTTTTAAAATTGGAAGTTATTCTGACACCGTAGGATCGATCAGTTCGCTATTATAAGGATCGTCTTCGGTTTACTTCGAATTTTTATGCCAATTATAGTTCATATAAAAGGAATAAAAAAAAGAAAACTGGAATAAAAATTGGTGGCAGAAGAGTCAATCGAATAACAGATGGTTAGCGACTTCATTTCCATAATATAATAGCTGGTGCGGATATTGAAACCACTCTCATAACTCCATTAAAAGAAAGAAATAAATCTAATTAATTTATCGTTCGAATTTTCTTCTTCTTTTTTTTTTAAAAAAAAGAAATAAATAAATAAATTAAGGGTAAATTCTTTATTTTCATTCATATTTAATCAAGCGGAAAAAGAAATATCAAACACAAATTCCTTCTTCATCATGCGGTTTGGGAAGTCAAATAGACGTTCGGAAAACCGAAAATCCCGTCAAGGTTGTAACGTATCTATCAAAAGCAGTAAATATTTTGGTAGAGTCACCAGCTGCCGTCCCCATTGGAGGTCACTCGAGTGGAAAAAAAGCTCGCGTGTCAGCAATTAGAAAGTTGGTAAGCAGAGAATGGAAGCCACCATGGTTTCCCCCGAAGAGCCCATCTGGCCCCAAGTGGGCCACTGGCTAATGGACGACGACATCACCGATCCCTCGAGCGCCCTTCCCTCCTAGTCTTGTTAATAATCCACATTAACTATCGAAACACATAAGGCACATATGATTAATGCTTTTAATACTTTCTTTCCACTTAAATCTTCTTCTATTTGACAATTTTACAGTATTTAAAACTATATTTTTTTATATTATAAACACGAAATATTTTAATTTTATTGAATTTTAAACTCGTTTCTGACCCTATATATATATATTTTTTATTAAGCCATTGAATCTCTTTGATATAACTCGGGATTTTGTGTGCCATTTTAATCTATAATACGCGCTCCGGCTTAGATTTCATCAAACTTGGGAATGGATTTTTTGACGTCACACACTAAATTCTATCCTTTTCTACTGGTTTAATATAATACAGTTACAACACAGCATTGACTATTCAATTTTAATCGAAAATTTTTTGACATTAAATTAAAATTATTCTTTCGATTATTCATTGTTTTCTCAATTGTAAAAACTTCTTTTAATATCGTTACATATTCATTAATTTAAATCTGTTTAATTTTAAATTATTTTACGATCTACATATTAAATGTTCCTAATTAGATATTTAAAATTTTAATTATCTTCTTCCTCTTTTATTTTTATTTTAAAATTTCCAAATTTTCTAGAATATATTAAAGAGCGCGGGTTATACATAATTTTAATTTATATTTTCTACAATTTATCGAATGATTATAATTAAAAAGAATATATTTAAATAATTATTTAAGTCAAAAATATATAAAATAATACTCTATAATGTGTTTGAATCGAAGTACAGTACAGTACTATCGGCCTATACAGGCCTATAATATTGTTCAATTGTAGGTCCTATATGTATTATATAATGCATATATACTTGTAGAATCCTAAATTTAAAATAGGAAACTTTTGTGTGAAGATTCTTCTCGAAATAAAAAGGAATTTCGTACGAAGAAACGTCTTAACTCGCTCAAAGAAGGCCGTAACGAACTAGTTCTTAAAAGGCCATAATATCACCTTCTATGAACTATTAAGAATTAATAGACAATTTAGAGAATGTATTAATAACACTAACAAGTAAATTGAATCTTAAACAAGATACAAAATGGCACAGGATAGAGAGTAACGAGTAGTACAATTAATCTTAATGCAACTTATTATAATCTGCTAAGAGTTAAGCAAACAATTAAAGAGATGTATACAATAGCCTCAACATACTACTTTTACATTAACGAAACAGGAGCAATAATGATAGGAGATGAACGTCAAGAGGAAGATTCTTTTTCCTTAAGCACCTTCATCTTCAATAGAAGATCCATGCCACAGTCGGATTTGCATAGAAGCTAAATAAGATATAGCTTTATGTTTTTAAGCATTATTATTTGGCGAAAGGTTTCTTTTATCTTATTATTTAAGTCTATAATATATGTCTAAATCCATATCTATAAATGATTTTTAGTGTTTTACGTGATATTAATTTAATTTCTGTGTTTTTTGTAAGAGAATTTTTAATTAAGCGATTCATTCTAGGCCTAAAATATCTTTCTATAATTATCCTTAAAGTTCAGAATTGATATTGTTCAATCAAAATAATAATAAAAAAAAGAAATATTAATAAGAAATATCAGAATTAAACAGGCCTAAGTTATTAATTTGCATTCTATTCCTCCTCCTCTTTCTTCTTTTCCTCCTCCTCATCATTCACATCATTGGACTACCAGAAGAAGATTTTATCTATTCACAAATTTACTTTTATACTTACATTAACTATATGAATCTATATAAATTAAAATAAATGCTTTTTAATCCCGTAATTTCTTATAAAACTGCTAATTAATAATAAACTAATTAAGGATTAAACATAAGAAATACAAGATAATTTGTGTTAAGTTTATAAGGATTTTCCCTAAAAAAAATGTAAAATTAATAAAATATAATTTCGTATATCTAATAAATATGGATAGATATTAAATGTAGTACGCATATTTAGAATATAGGGCCTTATATTTATTAGGATTAATTTATTATTATTATTATAATTCTTTTATATTTGAAGTCTCTTAATCCTCTTATATTTTTTTTCCTTAATAATAATTTAATAAAACCTCGATAAGAGACCTCAAATATTTATGATCAGATTCATTTATAATGAAATTATTAAAGATTAATACATAATTTCTTTAAATTCTCTCATTTATATAGGTTTAAAATGCATTAACACAACTATATTGTTTAAAATTCGGTTATAAATTACTATTTCTTTTAAATTTCAAGCTTAATAGTTTACAAATTAATAATTATAGAAAGGAAAATGGCGAAAATACGCTTTTTATTTACACACACACACACAAAAAAAAACAGTTTTTGCTTCTCGTAAAATGATAAAATCAACTAATTCTGCTATTTCTAAGAGCAAATTATGAAGCAGGAGGCATTCTAAATCAAGTATTTATTGGCAGGGGGCAGATCTCTAGACGCAGAGAGAAGTTACAACCTCATCCAGATGCAGGAAGATGTTGGACAAAGGAAGAGCAAGAGCAAGAGCGAGAGAGGAGAAAGAGAGAGAGAGAAGAAAGAGAGAGAGAGAGAGGGGCCAAGGCCCACCTCTCTCTTTAACCAAAATCGAACTAATCAAAAATTCACTTGACAGCATAAATATTTGGAAAAATCCCGAATCGTCTTTAGAATAACGTAATAAAAAGGATTTTTATTAAAGTAACTTTGTTTGTATTTCTAACATGTTTATGCGTCAATAAAGAAAGAGAGAGAGAGAAAAAAAAATCCAATCTGTACACACGTATTGGCTTAAAGGTAGAACTATTATGAATAGAGAGGGTCAAACAGCGAATGGAATAGAGAAGTAAAGGCTCTATACCGAAGACCAAATTGAATTAATTTATGAAGTGAAGACAAATAAACGAGGAGCTGTTTACAATATTAGCTTGACGAGTCCAAAATTAATCGTGATTTAATACATCGGCGCAGATCCCTTGAGGGCGACCGATGCATTCAAGCTGTCCCTTTTATTAAGGAAATTAGGCTAATTGAAGGGATGTCTAGAAACTCAATGATTTCTTTATTAAATTAATATGTGATGTTGACATTAAGAGGAATCAAAGTTGCGTCAATTAGATGCTCCTCTTTTTCCTCTCTTTCTCTCTCTCTCCTTTCGTTGTCCCGATGATGCGAATGATAATTTTATAGAAGCTATTTTCCTATATAATTGAGGAATACATTACAACTTATCGATCTGACAGAAATGATTTTTTCTTCTTCTTCTTCTTCTTCCTTAAATTACTTTGTGGAAAATTCGATAAAATGCTCGGTTTTCTTAGCAAACTTTCCTTCTCCTTTCTATGCTTTTTTTTTTTTTTTAAATGGAAAAATCGTGCGTATTTTCTTATAAAAATACAATAAAACTATGTAATTCTAATGTCATTAGAATTACATAATTAATTATTATATACAAATATATCGAAAAATAGAAGTTAACAGATTATCAAGTACAGTACTTCTACTATAAATTACTAGACGATTATCTATTTATTTGAATTTCTACAGTAGTAAATTAAATTTAAACATCAATTCAAATTAAATAGTATTTAATTAAATTAAATTTTTCTAATTTATAAAACAAAAAACAAAAAATAACTACCATAATTACATTTAAAGTAATTTAACACGATAGAGAAACAAGTATTAATTAAGCAAAAAATTTTTGAATTCTCTAAAGATTATTAAAATAAAATGATGAATTATTTTTTTTTTTTGAGCATTTGTAATAATTAAATATTATATTTTTACGCCGAATTGACTAAAAAAATGCTACTTTTTTATCACTAAAATTCAAAAATTTATCCCATTCTAATGAGTGATAATTAAGATCATATAAAACACTTGTTTGTTTTTTTTTTTTAACCTGAATTTTTGTATGGTTCTTCTAAAAATACAATTAAATATATTTAAAAAAATCATAATAAAATTGATGCATCTGTTGAATCTTAACATTTAAAACTTACCAGAAATTCTCTTCCAAGTTCTCCCAAATATCCGAAGTATTGCAGTGAAGTGTTATTGGCAGGGGACTTCTCTACTACATCTTTATCGAAAAACGTAATTACATAAATTAATTTTCGACGTATTGCTGAAAGAAAGGTAAAAAATTGAATCCTCACAAGTACTTTTCATGCATAATTTATAAAGCAGAAGGAGAAAACGATTTTCGTATTTTTAGTTTTCTTGATAGCTCTTCTTCATCAAATTTCATCTTGATAATCTTATAAAAACAGACAAGCATACAATCCCCAAGTTGAAATATTAAAAAAAAAATTTATCTGTCGAGTATAAAATATAATTTTTTTTTTATTATCTTAATGGCGGAGATTTCTATAGGAAAAAGTAGCTATTATCTAAACACTTTANAAAAAAAAACAGTTTTTGCTTCTCGTAAAATGATAAAATCAACTAATTCTGCTATTTCTAAGAGCAAATTATGAAGCAGGAGGCATTCTAAATCAAGTATTTATTGGCAGGGGGCAGATCTCTAGACGCAGAGAGAAGTTACAACCTCATCCAGATGCAGGAAGATGTTGGACAAAGGAAGAGCAAGAGCAAGAGCGAGAGAGGAGAAAGAGAGAGAGAGAAGAAAGAGAGAGAGAGAGAGGGGCCAAGGCCCACCTCTCTCTTTAACCAAAATCGAACTAATCAAAAATTCACTTGACAGCATAAATATTTGGAAAAATCCCGAATCGTCTTTAGAATAACGTAATAAAAAGGATTTTTATTAAAGTAACTTTGTTTGTATTTCTAACATGTTTATGCGTCAATAAAGAAAGAGAGAGAGAGAGAAAAAAAAAATCCAATCTGTACACACGTATTGGCTTAAAGGTAGAACTATTATGAATAGAGAGGGTCAAACAGCGAATGGAATAGAGAAGTAAAGGCTCTATACCGAAGACCAAATTGAATTAATTTATGAAGTGAAGACAAATAAACGAGGAGCTGTTTACAATATTAGCTTGACGAGTCCAAAATTAATCGTGATTTAATACATCGGCGCAGATCCCTTGAGGGCGACCGATGCATTCAAGCTGTCCCTTTTATTAAGGAAATTAGGCTAATTGAAGGGATGTCTAGAAACTCAATGATTTCTTTATTAAATTAATATGTGATGTTGACATTAAGAGGAATCAAAGTTGCGTCAATTAGATGCTCCTCTTTTTCCTCTCTTTCTCTCTCTCTCCTTTCGTTGTCCCGATGATGCGAATGATAATTTTATAGAAGCTATTTTCCTATATAATTGAGGAATACATTACAACTTATCGATCTGACAGAAATGATTTTTTCTTCTTCTTCTTCTTCTTCCTTAAATTACTTTGTGGAAAATTCGATAAAATGCTCGGTTTTCTTAGCAAACTTTCCTTCTCCTTTCTATGCTTTTTTTTTTTTTTTAAATGGAAAAATCGTGCGTATTTTCTTATAAAAATACAATAAAACTATGTAATTCTAATGTCATTAGAATTACATAATTAATTATTATATACAAATATATCGAAAAATAGAAGTTAACAGATTATCAAGTACAGTACTTCTACTATAAATTACTAGACGATTATCTATTTATTTGAATTTCTACAGTAGTAAATTAAATTTAAACATCAATTCAAATTAAATAGTATTTAATTAAATTAAATTTTTCTAATTTATAAAACAAAAAACAAAAAATAACTACCATAATTACATTTAAAGTAATTTAACACGATAGAGAAACAAGTATTAATTAAGCAAAAAATTTTTGAATTCTCTAAAGATTATTAAAATAAAATGATGAATTATTTTTTTTTTTTGAGCATTTGTAATAATTAAATATTATATTTTTACGCCGAATTGACTAAAAAAATGCTACTTTTTTATCACTAAAATTCAAAAATTTATCCCATTCTAATGAGTGATAATTAAGATCATATAAAACACTTGTTTGTTTTTTTTTTTTAACCTGAATTTTTGTATGGTTCTTCTAAAAATACAATTAAATATATTTAAAAAAATCATAATAAAATTGATGCATCTGTTGAATCTTAACATTTAAAACTTACCAGAAATTCTCTTCCAAGTTCTCCCAAATATCCGAAGTATTGCAGTGAAGTGTTATTGGCAGGGGACTTCTCTACTACATCTTTATCGAAAAACGTAATTACATAAATTAATTTTCGACGTATTGCTGAAAGAAAGGTAAAAAATTGAATCCTCACAAGTACTTTTCATGCATAATTTATAAAGCAGAAGGAGAAAACGATTTTCGTATTTTTAGTTTTCTTGATAGCTCTTCTTCATCAAATTTCATCTTGATAATCTTATAAAAACAGACAAGCATACAATCCCCAAGTTGAAATATTAAAAAAAAAAATTATCTGTCGAGTATAAAATATAATTTTTTTTTTATTATCTTAATGGCGGAGATTTCTATAGGAAAAAGTAGCTATTATCTAAACACTTTAACCCATTAAGAAAACGTTTAACTTGCATAATTTATGATAAATTATTAGAGGATGAAAAGAGGATTAAACTATGTTTATGTGAAAAAAATGCAATGTTAGATATTTAAATATTTATAAAAGACTGTATTTTAAGGGATTTATTTACTAAAACTTTTCGATTAAAGGCGATAATGTATGAAAAAGAAGAGCAAGATGAGAGACGAACTTGGAGAAGGATGCTAAAGGAGGATAAAGACGAATAAAAATAAGAAAAAATACGATTGTTTTTTATTATTATTATTATTTTTTAAATTTAAAATTAATAAAACTTTATACTAATGAATTAAACTTTATTATTTTCTAGTTTAACTTCACTCGAATTATCAATAAACAATGTTATACACGACAAGTCACTATACGAAACAAATAAAATCTAATATTGTTTTTGTTAATCTAATTTAATATATGTCGAATGATATTTTGTAAAGAATTTAATATGATTTAATTGAAATATATAAATAAATTTAATTATAAAGTAAATTAATTGTTAATTATTAAAATTAAAATAATAATAATAAAAAGAGAAAATTAATTCTCTTTGTTTCATATGATGATAATAATAATAATAATACTTTTCATAATTATCTTTTATATTATTATAATTAAATTTGAAAATTAAGTGTTAAATATTTATTTTAGAACAAATTTAAAGAAAATTTAAATTCATATTTAACAAATGATAATATAATATTTGATGTTTGTTTAATTATTTTCTCGTCTCGTTAGCATCTATTATGGGTTTAGACATTGTTCAAATTCCAATAGATCTCTACGGTAATGGTGATTAAATTATGTTTACTTTTTATTCTAATTAAATTAAATAGATGAGAAAATTATTATATTAAATTATTAAAAGATTAAATTGTTAACTATAATAATAATAATAATAATAATAATAATACTGATTTTAATTTAAAAAATAGGCAAGTTCTTTAATTCAATCATCAGATTAATCTTTCTTTATGATTGATTTCCTCTTTACTTTGTAGAATTATACGAAAATTCGTTTAAATCTAATTAAATTATTTTAAAATTCTATAATGTGTAATTATAGAAAAGTATTTTCTTTAATAAAGATCTTTCCTGAATGCCTTTTTCTCTGTCGAGTTCTTGCGGGTGTTTAATGTGATTATACTTTTCCATAGACAAGGCCGTGGAAAATGATCACGTGTTATAAGATTAGGCCCCCCCCCGAGGCCCTCAATATCTAGCTTAAAGATTATCACGATTTTATTATAAAGATTCTAACTCGGGCCTTTATATACGCTGAGGATTATGGTTATATCCTCGGCTCTTCTCCTCATCGTTGGCCTTGTATATAGAGAAGTAAATATATATATATATATATGTTTAAAACACACAAGAGAAGTGATTAGAGCAAGGCTCACATAGTGTATTTATTACAATATGATCATGAGGTGTACCAAACAACATCATCGGTGTCACACACCAAGAAAAACAAACTTGTATATATACACTGCGTCGTCGCAAACAATCACTAGAAAATAAAGGATGAGGAAGAGATTTTCCACGTCACTTCCACGATAATCACGACGTTGTTTTTTATTTTTATTTTATTTTATTATATATATATATTTTTTTGTTTTTGATTCTCCTAGAAACACTCACCTACAGGCGAAGGTCATACGAGAGAGGGTAAAGGAGCTCGAACCGAATTCACCTGATTGGGATTAAAGGAGGGGTGATAATAGATGGGTGGATAAGGCGCAGTGGTGGAATCGCTGTTGTGAGCGGACCCACTATCGTGATAGATAATGGGTACGCGTACTAAGCGTTGAGTAGCAGCTGCGTGAGCCATATTTGCAGCTTCTAATTCGGCTGCCAATTGACGTTTCCATTTATTCCTACGATTTTGAAACCATATTTTCACTTGAGTTTCTGTCAAATGAAGGGATGCGGCTAAACCCGCTCTTTCTGAACTGGAAAGGTATCGTTTCATATCAAAGGTCGATTCTAATTGAAATACTTGACTTCTTGTAAACACAGTTCGAGTCTTTTTCTTCCTTCGACTCTTTTTGCTGTCTCTATTTCCATCTTCTGTTAGATCTTGTTCTCCTTCTCCAGAATCTGATCTCGGATGTCCTGATGGAGGAGAAGATACAGGAGAAGGTAACCTGTTAGCGATGTTAGTTTCTAGTCTATTGGAGATTGGAGATGTCGTTGTTGGACCTGAAACAACAAAACAAAAGTATAATAAATTAATTAATAAAATAATTAGCATCATCTCTTAATGAGGAGATAATTGATGATTGATAAAATTTTAATCCGTTAATAGAAAAGCCATTTCTTTTCTGTTAAGTATATTAACGATGGATGAAAATACAGAAATTGAAGCATCTTCCTGCTACTTTATTTTTTCCCCCGTGTGAAAACGTACTTAACAGTCATTTAAATGGAAACTTTTATGTATAAAATGTCATAAATTAACATCATTAATATTAATTAAGGAATTTAAAGATATTAATAAATATATTCTTCTTAGAAATGTTAAGGTATTCTAGAAATTTATCATTTAAAGCTATTAATCTTTAAGTTTTCATGGAGAATAAATTTGATAAAGTGAGAGAGAGAGAAAAACACACACACACACAGAGAGAGTGAGTGAATGAATTTGTTACAACTTTCACTTGATTATCAATTGTTACACTTTATTTGTTTAATTATAATCAAGCCTGAGGGGATTTATTTAATTTTTGGGAAAAAAATGTCCGCAGGAACAGTTTTAGTATTACCAAGGCATGAAAGGTTTTTAAATAAACGAAAATTTCTCTCCAAAGACGAAGGCAAGGAAAAAAAAAAAAGAGGAAGAAGAATTTGTTTGCTGAAAAAACAATATTAAATTTAACAAAAGAGACGAATATTATTCGTGTAAATAGCCCAATTGATAGGAATTGTTATGTACACAATTGCATTTGTCGCCCCACAGGATATCATTTATGTAACGAAACAATTTTCCACTTTTTGATTTCTATTGAATTAAAAAAAAAAACAATTCTTTTTTAATCCACTTTACTTTCTTTTCCGCAAATTAAATTCCTATAATTTTTTTTAAATCTTTGTTTTCTAATTAAAATGTTTAGATAATTGCCATTTTATAATTTATAACTTAATAAATAGGCTACATTATAAGGGGAGCAATTTAGCTCGTTTCTAACACTTACTGAAGCCTCAAAAACGTAAGTGATCAGGGATTCTCTCGACTCTCGAGAATCTCTGAATTTGAGATAGAGTTAATTATTTTACATAATACATCATCATTACAGATATTTAGCAGGTTATAAACTGTATCTATACGTTTTTCATTTATCTCTAGAGCTTGGCATTGATAACTCTTGCATCTTTCAAAGAAAGAGGGATTTTTTCCTCCTTTCTCTGAACCTTTCCTTTCAATAACCTGTCCCAAATTGGATGGGACAGGTTGTGAAAGGAACCGAAAACTGTTAGAAGGATGTGTAGAAGAATAAAGACAGAGAGAAAGAAGAAGCAGGAAAGGATATTAGATGATTTGATTGTTTATAACAAATAATCTATATAGATTCTCCTTAAGAATCTTTCCTTTTCCTTCTTCCTATAGTGATAGATAATTGATACGTGTGTAAATAAAACCTTATTATACTAATTATCTACAGATTTATAGCTGATAAATCTATATATGGATCTAATTCGGCATCCCAGCATCCCGGATGAAGATGATAATCCTCCATATATGTATTCTTACCGGCATTATAAACATTTCTAGAAAGTATTGAAGCTCATATGTACTGTACAGTAGTACTGTACATGTCTTTCTTTATTGTTATTCAGATACATACCTAGACATTTAGTAAAAAAAAAAATAAGAAAAATCAGAAAACAAAGTTAAAACCCATATTTATTGATTGAAATCACATATGGGTAGAGGAAGAAAGCCTAAGTTATTCCAAAATAATAGTCCGGACTAATTCCCAAGACGTTCATGTTTTACTCTTCTAAAAAATCACAAACTTTATATTTCCTTTTCAAACTGTGGTTAATGTACTTGGATATATTTTCTTCTTTATCTTCAACAAAAGATCCGTCTTTCAAATCCTGGCTTCGGATGGATGGACGTTCTCTTCTTCCTTTGATGTGGACTTAACTGTGTAAGTGTATCTCGGTTTGTATTCCTATTCCTGACATCATCTTGAGAATAAATCTTACTGTTAAGTTTAATACGATTTCTTCCCCCTTTCCAAACTGTTACGAAATGCCTTTCGATTTAAAAATCTTCTCTTCACAAGAAGAATTTATTAAATTTTCGGTTTATTTAAATGAAACTTTTGCTTTTCCTTCACCAATTCCTTTAGACGTATCGCTGTCTTTTTTTTTTCTAGAATTAATCATTCTTCATGTCTATGTTCCAGCATCATCTCCGCATCTTTCTTCCTACATCACTCTCTTCGTATGACTCATTCCAATTATTCAACGGTTACAACTTACAAATCATATTGTTTAAAATATGCTTATATAAATTTCGAGTAAGTGAATAACTTATTTAAATCATAATTTACATAATTTAATTCCTTACACTTCGAAGGATGAATTATAAAAGCATCTCTCTAAAGGGTGTTACGTACGCTTAAACATTATTAAATATTGCAAAATTTATATAGAATTTAAGCTTAATTTTATCTTTAAATTAAAATTATACATAAAATTCAGTCATTATTACTTGTTTTTTTAGGTGTAGGTTAAGTTTTATGTTGTATTTAGTAAACGTTTAAATATAGTTTCTCTCTCTCTCTCTCTGTGTGTGTGTGTGTGTGTGTGATTGCTGAATATAGTTAAACTGTTTAAACATCAGGTATTAGTTAAATAGATAATCTAAGCCATGAAAATCTCGGAAATGTTGTAGTTGATCCATATTACATATTCACATATGAACAGACTGGTGATATTTAATCATCTGCATTACTCTAAGATGCTTGTCACTATGGCAATCCTTGAAATAATTCTGTATTCCTCTAAAAAAATTAGAAGAATTCGTTTAATTTTTAAAAATTATTTAATACCTTGCTCTAAAATTCAATAATATAATTAAAGCTGCTTTAAAATAGTTTTTAAAAATCCTCAAATTTTCATTTTCTTTTAAACAAAGTAGCGACCAGATAGTAAAATACATTTAACGAAGGCGTTAGAGTATTTTCCTACCTTCTTATATAGAATTAAATATCTAATTACGTACTTAGTATAAAGTAGTACAATATATTAGTCATTTATAATCCAATTAGTGACGATATCTCATAATATAATTGCTTAAAGTAGGCCTAACCAGAATATATATATATATAGATGTAGTTCCTTAGGTTTAACGTTCCGTTAATTGAATACATCGCATAATTGGCTAGAAAATATAGAAAAAAATATATTTTAAAATTATAATTAAAGGGTAACTAAGGCGTAAAGAAGATCGAAGGGTACGAGAAATATCAACAATTGTCTTAAGAATACAAAATGCAGGCCTGTACGTAATGAAATGTATGTAAAAAATCATGTAAATTTACCTAAAATGCCATTGAATTTATCCAAGAAAATCAATTGTATAATCTATATAATATAAAACATAAAATATAAGACTAAACTGTATAATATAATACCGATTCTGTATAGGCTACGCTGTATCGGTGTGTTACACTATAAAACTTATACCCGGTCTTATATTTAGAACTGTATATATGTAAAATTGTATACATTAATATATATATATATATATATAGATATATCTCAGTATATTACATTATATAATTTATATAGAGTTTTAGTCTTAAACAATCTATTAGGTTATATATTATATTATATAGATTTTTCTGTAGTGTCAGTGTATTAAACAGTAGTGTAAGCAGGGAGGGACCATAAGCCACGAATCTGTCCCTCTTTCCTTCGTAAATAAAAAAAGAAAAATAAATAAATATAGAATATAAATTTTAATATGAGATACGCATGTATACGGGACCTTGGAGAACTTGTATGGGGCCCGAGATAGAGCGGGCCCCTTACAAGTTCTCCATTTTTTGTTGGTAAAAATAACATTAATTTATAGAAACATTAAGAGGCCCTAAGTTTTCTCCGGGCCCGAGGAAAATCTCAACTCCTCTCTCTCGACGGCCCTGCATATAGGCTATACAATATACTATTGTGCTGTACAGTACAGTACAGGAGAAATGTAGGTTTGCACGTTTGAATTCGGATCCCGTAATGCTACTGGTATTATATTATGTATATTTATATATAAAATTGAGTAAAATAGGCATAAATAGCAAAATTTCTACTAGAGAAAAGAGAAAATTACACCTCATTTTTCTATCATCACATAAATAGTATTTCAATTTACAGTACAATTTTACTGTTAATTTATATTTATAAATGATTTTAGAAACGTTTCTTATACGTTAAAAGATACGATTTTCGTGTTCAAAAATATACTTGGACACAGATATAAAAATGCGGTTAAGTGACTTTTAGTTCATCTTGTTGTAGTATACGTACAGTACAGTACATAAATAGCATAATTAAAATGTTATGGAGCTTATACTATTAAAAAATAGAATTATTATTTAATTAAATTCTCATATAAAAGTGATATTACTTCACTCGATCTTATTGTAAACTAAGCTTTCCTAGAGCTCAACGAAATATACTGTATCTTTACGTATAACTCAATAGAAAATACTCTTATATAGAGCTTTATTAGAGAGATATCCTTATGTATAGTTCAATGAAATTATATAGGCCACCCTTATACAGAGCTCATCGAGATACCTTTACTGTTCTATGGACGATATCAATAGGCAAATCTTAATAAAGGTAATGTTCTGTCTCTATTGATTCGTTTCAAGTTACCGCCCATAAAATGTAATTCTAATTTTATATTATATTTTATTTAAAATTTTTCATAAATTTTTATCGTTATAAAAATGAAACATTGTGCATAATAGCTCGTCAATATGAACATTTTCGTACAGGATCAGTATCATTACAAGGAAAACCCTCTTCCCTATAGGCCTGCGCCCTTCCAAATGGAAAAGCGATGTAGTCAGTAAATAGCAGCTTGTGGGAAGAAAGTCAATTTGTCACAAGGCCCACTCACCAATGACGACAGCATATTTTATTTTACTTTTTTCAAGTGACAACAGCATTATAAAGGGCCTACAGCTTCATTAAAAGGTAAAAATTTCATTCGTTTTCTTTTTACTCTTAAAGGGTTCAATTTGATGCTAAATGATCAGGCATTTAACACCTTTTTATTTCCTCCTCCTTCCTCTTCTACTCGATACAATGTTTATAAATTTTAATAAATTAAAAATGAAGAGGAAAGATTTAAAAGTTAATTGATGCCATTAAGTTAATGATGATGAACCATTAAAAATCTCCGCATTATCATTAAGATGATGATGTAAAGTAGCATTTTATAAAAGAAGCTTTAATAATCATTTAATTCGTAAATCGAAGTATTAAAGTATGAAAATAGAGCGTAAAATAGTTTTCGTGTGAAGACTGTCATACGTTATAAGAAACCTACGAAATTCCTGTTGACAGTTTTATTTTATGAAATTCTATTGTATATAATGGTTAATAACCCTTTAAACTTTCTAAATTTTATAGAAAAGATGTAAAATTATCTTTATCTTTACAAAATTTAAGTATAATAATCGAAAAAAAAAACCATATATAAAATACATAGGACGAATAGGATCTTATATAAACTCTATAGTAGTGTATATACAGTCGACCTCCCCCTATAACACTGTTGATTATTCCGTTTTATACGAATTCCACGTTGTACGAGTCACTTAGATTTTACAAATACGTGTGCCGGGTTGCGAACGGCTCGCGTATTTGTAAAATCTAAGTGACTCGTACAACATGGAATTCATATAAAACGGAATAATCAACAGTGTTATATGGTGGGTCGACTGTATTATAACTCTTATAGTATTTCAATTTACAGTACAATTTTACTGTTAATTTATATTTATAAATGATTTTAGAAACGTTTCTTATACGTTAAAAGATACGATTTTCGTGTTCAAAAATATACTTGGACACAGATATAAAAATGCGGTTAAGTGACTTTTAGTTCATCTTGTTGTAGTATACGTACAGTACAGTACATAAATAGCATAATTAAAATGTTATGGAGCTTATACTATTAAAAAATAGAATTATTATTTAATTAAATTCTCATATAAAAGTGATATTACTTCACTCGATCTTATTGTAAACTAAGCTTTCCTAGAGCTCAACGAAATATACTGTATCTTTACGTATAACTCAATAGAAAATACTCTTATATAGAGCTTTATTAGAGAGATATCCTTATGTATAGTTCAATGAAATTATATAGGCCACCCTTATACAGAGCTCATCGAGATACCTTTACTGTTCTATGGACGATATCAATAGGCAAATCTTAATAAAGGTAATGTTCTGTCTCTATTGATTCGTTTCAAGTTACCGCCCATAAAATGTAATTCTAATTTTATATTATATTTTATTTAAAATTTTTCATAAATTTTTATCGTTATAAAAATGAAACATTGTGCATAATAGCTCGTCAATATGAACATTTTCGTACAGGATCAGTATCATTACAAGGAAAACCCTCTTCCCTATAGGCCTGCGCCCTTCCAAATGGAAAAGCGATGTAGTCAGTAAATAGCAGCTTGTGGGAAGAAAGTCAATTTGTCACAAGGCCCACTCACCAATGACGACAGCATATTTTATTTTACTTTTTTCAAGTGACAACAGCATTATAAAGGGCCTACAGCTTCATTAAAAGGTAAAAATTTCATTCGTTTTCTTTTTACTCTTAAAGGGTTCAATTTGATGCTAAATGATCAGGCATTTAACACCTTTTTATTTCCTCCTCCTTCCTCTTCTACTCGATACAATGTTTATAAATTTTAATAAATTAAAAATGAAGAGGAAAGATTTAAAAGTTAATTGATGCCATTAAGTTAATGATGATGAACCATTAAAAATCTCCGCATTATCATTAAGATGATGATGTAAAGTAGCATTTTATAAAAGAAGCTTTAATAATCATTTAATTCGTAAATCGAAGTATTAAAGTATGAAAATAGAGCGTAAAATAGTTTTCGTGTGAAGACTGTCATACGTTATAAGAAACCTACGAAATTCCTGTTGACAGTTTTATTTTATGAAATTCTATTGTATATAATGGTTAATAACCCTTTAAACTTTCTAAATTTTATAGAAAAGATGTAAAATTATCTTTATCTTTACAAAATTTAAGTATAATAATCGAAAAAAAAAACCATATATAAAATACATAGGACGAATAGGATCTTATATAAACTCTATAGTAGTGTANGGCCTGTCACACTCTCTTAAGAGGCCCGATGTCCACTTGCTGAACCAATCGAAGGATGGCTGATGTCGGTGTTAAATGTTTCATTGGTATCTTCCGTTGCTAAGCAACGCTATCTTGGGACCTCTAAATCCGTTCAAGAAATAGGATCATCTCAATTGGCTTTAAGAAATCTTTGGGGGAAATTATCAACTTTTAAACAAGTTGTTCCTATTTACTATACTTTTAAATTGACCGAATGTCTTTTTTTCTATAACTCTTTGTTAACATCTCGTTTCCGATTTAACCAACTGTAACTTAAAAGAATCCAATAGTAAAAGGGGTTATTAATTGAGTTTTCTGTAACACACCACAGTGCTACATAACTGTGACAAAACACTTGTTGAAATTTCATTCAATTCAACGTTAAAAAAAGCATATTTTTCTTCCTCAAAAACTTAAATTTAATATATTTCAACGAATTAAAAGCTATTTAAATACATTTTAACATTTAATCTATAAGATTATTGCAACAAATATCATCAATCCTCAACCACAAATCTTCATAGAATGTTAATAAATATCCAAACATATTTAAGAGACGAACTTGGAGAAGGATGCTAAAGGAGGATAAAGACGAATAAAAATAAGAAAAAATACGATTGTTTTTTATTATTATTATTATTTAAAGTGATTATTTAGCAATTTTCTAAGATTTACTGTACCTAGAAAAAGTAGTTTTAAGTGTTTTTCCCTACGAAAGAGTTATAGAAGCCCTATACGAATTAAGGAGAGAACAAAGTACATGATGAGGAGGAGGTAGAAGAAGAAGAAGAAGAAGAAGAGGAGGATGAATTTTACTCACCTGAGGCCCACGGGTACCACGGACTTGGCTTCCGCACCGGAAGCAAACTAGAAGGTCGTACCACATTGAGTGGCGTGTCAAAGGTCAACCGCGAGATGGCAGCACGATCATCCACACTCACCGAACTATCGGCCAAGTTCTTTCTTTTTGGTTCCGTTCTATTCAATATATTAATGATAGAAAAAGGATTTTTGGAAGCGGCAACACCGGCCTTGTTGGCTTCTTGATTAACACTCGTTTCGCTTTTACAAATTTGTTCCTCCTTCCTTTCCGACGACATTTTTTTTTTTTTTTTAAATTTCTTTTTTTTTTTTTTTATCGGAAATTCATCGGGATACGACGAAATTATTAACTAGAACACGGGCCTTTAGACGTTCGAGGCCCGAAGCCAGCCATTCTGCTCGAAAGCCCTATCTGAATCTGGCAAGACGCCATAGCGACGTTCCATTGGATGGACGTATACGGGACCTCCCCTGTCTCATTCGTCCAATAGCAGTCGGTCAACTCTCTTCCACTCTTCCAGTTATCTTAATTGAGAACAAATGTATAATAATTGGCAGAAATAAAATCTCTTCCATTATTTAATACTCGCGCCCATCGAGTCGAACCCAATTTGCAATTAGTCTCGACATTTTTTTTTTTTTTTCGATTAACCAATCACTTATCCTTTTTCATATATAATTTTTAGATCTAGTATGCCACAATTTACATTTCCTTATTTTATTTGTTAATTTAAAAAAGAAAAAAAAAGTAAAACGACATTTCCTACACTCGCTTCTTAAGTATCAAACGTGAAGCTTTTTTCGATTAATTTCTCTATAAATTTTCCATTTATAAATTAATTCTAAATACGAGGTTCTCTGCATGAGGTTTCTATTTATTTTTTAAGCTTGATTTATTAAAAATTAAAAGAATTTTTCGGTTAATTCATCCAAAATGCGAGCTACTCTCTATGTGAAGTTTTCATAGAACTAATACCTAGTATGAGGTTTACATTTAGATTAATACTAAATGTGTGGTTATTTTGAATGAAATTTTCGTTAATTAAAACGTTATTTCATTAATTCTTTATTAAAATAAATAAATAAATTATTAAGATTTTTATTATAAATCACCACCAAGTATGAAGATTCTATTAGTGTCAACCGCGAGATGGCATATATTCGTATAATATATTCATAAATATTCATGTAATATAATATTTTCGAGGTATTACAATGAATAGGAATATTTCATATAGTGAATAAAAGCAAGTAAAACGAAGCTTAGTTGATAAAACATAATGTTTTTTTTTTGAAGAAGAAGAAGAAGAAGACACACTTCATCCGTGGGCTAACTGTGTTGACATAACTTTTAGTGTTATAAGGACATTATTACTAGAGAGGTATTGTAATTCTTCCCTTCCATTTTCAGTCGGGACAATGCACTGCTTGATAATGACCGAGGTTTACATAGAACCCATCTCCAACCATTGTGCACCTCCGAGGGTTCCTCTTCAAATGGATAGATTTTACTCGCTCTATTATGTTCTAAACAGCTTATTGCAAACTCAAATAGAACGGAGAAGCTGTTTCTATTCATCCTGCACAACAGATGCTGTTGAATGAAGTAGAGCCTGAAGCCACGATCGCTCTCGCAATATTAAATATGCGGCATAAAGAAATTATTTTCGACTTCACCTTACTCTCTTTCCAATTTGCATTTCAAGTAGCCTTCAGGCGACTGGTCTACAAATTTATATCTTTCAAAGGCTACAAATTATTTCGCTAAAGGAGACCGAAATTGTAGCCCACGAGACTACTTTTTTATATTATTATCTACCAAACAAACATTCTAAGTTGAATGCTTTTACGTGTTAAAAAAAAAATATATAATATATATATATATAATCCTATATATTTGAATTTATTTAGATTTATAGAGACTTTATGAAGATTTTATATAGATTTTTAAAAATTTTAAACCATCCGTTTGTTTGTCGGTCAGTAGATATTTCAAATCCTATTTGGTTACATTCAGAGGAGAGTGATCAAAAGAAAAATCGGCAAAGCGGGTCCGCAGGACTTCTTTTTTTTTTTTTTTCTGGACTGATGGGGTCTGCCACTAAATCCATTTGGGATCGAGGGAGCATGGGCAAGTAATGGACCGTCTGACATTCATTGTGTCATGATCTGACTGCAAATCCCCCAAGATCGTCCATTACCGTCTCATAAATTTCTAGACGGCCTGGTCCGTCCTTCTGTTTTAAATGACTGCTAATGGGACATCGTGTAGCCTTCTATTCCAAATATCTGGGTACGTTTCTCTCTTACATCCACTTCATTTACGTAAATATTTAAAAAAAAATCAATAAAAAGATTAAAAAAATATATTTAATTTAACATAATCTTTATTTATTTTAATGTTAATTAATACTATAATCTATAATATATTTACAATAATTAAAAGCTTAGTATTATTGATTTTTTTTTTAAACATAAAACGTCATTATATATTTATCATTTGAAACGTTTTAAAGAATTGTTAGTCCATAAGTACTTATTAAACAAATAAAAAAAAAAAAAAGAAAGAGAGAAAAATAAGGAAAGAAGAAAGCTTCCATCTACGATCAGTGACGTCAACTATTTGCTTGGTGTTTCGATCATTATGTTTGTCCGTCCAAGTGAAAGTAGTTGCAAAAGATAAAAAACCTCAACGCCTTTTCAAAATCGCGATTTGGAGCTATCCAAACTTTGGTATACGACTATGTATGCGGCCTTCAATAGTTGTCAGTTCCTATTTGATACATGTCGGCCCATCACGGAACGATAAGGTGTAATCCCCCTGTGAGACCAGCCATCGATGGAGTTGGTTCCTTGCTTCAATGCTTCTGACGTCCCTCGAGATCACCAACAGAGCTTCCCCCTAGACTGAAGCGACACTCCGTGAAATTTCCTAATCTGGGATGGAATCAGGATGCGCCATTTTTTTTTTTCTTCCTCTTTCCTTTTTTTTTTTTTCTTTTTTTTTCCTTTAGCTCCTACTACTACTACTTCTACTGCTATCACTTCTCGGTCGTTTCGTATATAAGAGAAGAGCAACATCTTCGTCATTCCTCCATCTCTTCTCTCTCTCTCTTCTTGCAAGTGGCAAGCAAATTTTCTAAATCTGTTTTTCTGCATTTTTTGCTTAAAAAACCAATCTCTACAGCTATTTTCTTTTTCTTTTTTTTCTTTTTTCTAAATCCCGAAGGTGACGAAATGGTTCGTTATGTGGCAACGTGTTGATTTGTCTGTATTCGAGTTCAGTAAGGCTTGAAATCCGAAGTGTGACGAGTGAGAAGTATTTTTTTCCACTCAGATTTGTGGCTTTGAATGTTTCGACAGCAAAAATCCGTCGAGAAACTGTTCGAAATTACTTTAAAGCTAGAAAAAACTTCGATAGTAAAAAAAAAAATCAATCAAAAATTCGTTTGACGTTCTTAGTTTTGGATATTTTTATTTTTCTGTTTAGTCAATTCGGTTTTGTATATTTTTTTTTAAAGGTAAATAAAAACGGATATTTTCTTACTTATCTTATCTCCTCTTCTTCTTCTTCTTTTTCCTTCCTTGTTAAATAACTTGCTTATTTTAACGAGTTATCGTGAATCAAATATAACTTGTCAGCGTGAAAATGTTATATAAAAACATTATCTAAATGATGATATAATTTATTTTTATGATGTATTTAATACCTATTAATTCAAATATACCTTCAAAATATTATATTTAATTATAGTATATAGAGAGTTTGCTTCATCACTACTCCGAATCCACGAAGAGTGCCTAATATAAATTCGATTGGGTCAAGTCCATAATGGGATAATACCTAACACATTAATTAGAAATATAGGAAAAAAAGGGTTTATTTTTATAAAGCCATCAATTGAAGTCTACTTTCTTGGCCCTTTTTGTCGATTATAAGAAGATATGGACACGGAAAGAGGCCCTTTTTACTCTCACAGGGAAAAGAAAAGTTTACGAAAAGAAGCTGTTTATGAGATATTTTAGAAGGTTCTATAAGGTCCAATTTAGTATATATGAAATAATCTTTGGAAAAATATAGTAAAAAAGTCATACATCTGAAGGACTGTTCACTTATATTGTGTGATGTAACCAGTAGACTATAAATGGAAATATAATTAATCCAAGAATGATTTTATCAAATCCTTATAATCGCTAGTCAGATTATAGGAGCCATCTGTCAGAAGTAAGATCACGTGATAACGAGGGCTAATTTAGAGATTAAAAGTTAGGGAAACTAAAGCTTCTTTTCTCTCCGACCCTCTCTATAATGACAGGTATTGTAACCCTCCTAATAGCTATATAATGCCGTAAATTTAATTATAAATAGCTCTTTTATAACATTAGATATATATATATATTGAATTCTTTAATAGAAATCTTCGTGTAATTTCGTTAGATTATATTATTTGATGCTAAGATCATTTCGTCTACAAGATGATATGCGAGTTGATTATCCTATTATTATAGGAAAAAAAAAAAGGTTTATAAGCTTAAATAAAGACTAATTTATATTATATTTAAGCTTTATTACATATCTAATGCCCTAAGTACTAACATATAAAAGGCCCTTCTACTAATAACAAATTTAAAAGCGTGAGGTTCTAAGCTGTCTCGTGTAAATTTTTCATCCCGTTTATCTAATATGTCTTTAGAATTTAGAGTTTATAAGCTAAATAAAATTTATTTAAATTATATTTAGGATGTACAGTACAGTACAATTATTTTAATTACCGTAAATAACTTAAGTTAATAAGTCATTATATACATCTATATATTTTATAAACTCTTAACAATTAAAGATATGCGTGAAGAAATAATTAAACAATTAATATAATTAATAAATCTTACAATTCTTTTATTCTTAAGATAATTATTATTATAATAAGAAGAAGAAAGAAAGGAAAAATGATATAGAAGAGTTATAGAGAATTGGTTTCATTCAAGGATTTATTATTAGGTTACGTAGACATGCGGGCCAGATAATGAGGCGATTATTCGTGTATAATTTTGCAGATGTTTAATATTTGAAGAGCCTTAGAGGGCGATTCTCTACTCCCAACATAAAGGATCTAATCCGCTTGTAGTAACCGGTTATCACTAAGGAGATTTTCACCGAATGCTCCTGAGATTCCAAGAGAAAAAAGGATGATTACGATCCACAGATTCGGCAATCGGCTCTTTCTGAATTATACAGAAGGCGAAAGCTCTGATTGGCAGAAGGACCGCGAAACAAAATTAATGTTCGCATTGTTTATTTAAACGGAACTTTCTCCAAATAAACTTCAACCGGGATTACCTCTAATCTCAACTAGTCTATTTATCTTTTAATATTGCACTTTTTACCATGATTTAACTCTATACAAATATATACATTTTTCTTCTTCTTCTTCTTCTTCTTCTTGCTAACTTAATAATTAATTTTATTATTCTATTAATTAAAATTTTAATTATGTTTTTTTCTTTATATCTTATTCCATCGCGGGTGTATAGGCGCTTATATATTATGGCTCTTAAACGTACGGCTCTAGACACAAAGGCTCTTCTTATAGATACTATCTTAGATATAAAGGTTCTTATATGTGGTATTGAAAGTGTAAAGGCTCTTATAGATATTATCGCAGGCGTAAAAGCTCTCGCACGGTCAATTGCAGGTGTGAAGGCTTTTTTTTTTTTTTAGGTGTTATTATAGACGTAGAGGATTTTTAAACGTGTTAAAGACTAGTGTTAAAAGCTCTTCTTATAAGTAACACAGAAGAGGCCTCTTAAGAGTATCGAATAGAGGGCTCATTAGCCAATTAGTTGTAGTTTAATCTTAGAGGGTATATGCGATACAGAAGCCTTATTTTTGAAGTTTAGGTGACAGAAATCTTACAAGAATCCTTATAGTTTGACACATTGCATGTCAAAAAGCAAGCTGGTTGTCAAAAAATCATTTTTCATGTTAAGATTTATTACGAATACATTTTATTTTTATTGGAAAATTATTTTTAAATCTTAAGAGATTATATAAATTTAAAAGCTTAGAAATTTTTATTTAATATTATATAATTTACGCTTGTATAATTTTCATATTATACAAGCCCATATTGGCCTTTCTAGGCCTTGCATAGGCTTACAAAGTTAGGTACAATACAGTACATATAAGAGACTTTAAAATTTAGCTTTTCTTATATAAAAATTTTAATCTTTCAATTATATATATTTTATATTAAATTTTAAATTATATTTTTAAATAAAGGTTTAAAGAAAATATCAATATATACGAAAACTTCTTTGTATTCTTCAGACTATTCAATTTACCTTTTAACACCTCCAGCAGTTCTTTTGTTATTTATTTTTTTTTTTTCACATTTTTACATCCAAGAGAGAAGTCACCCGCACTCTAAAACTCCACAGGATTTCCTATTTAATTCTAAAGCCATAGAATTCAAGCTAATTTTTATATTTTACTCATTTATAACATCTGCACATTATATTACACCATATAACCCTTAGGTAATACACTAAGAGGTCTTCTAACTTTCCGTACAACAGAAGGCAAGGGAACAGGAGAAGGAGAAGGAGAGGAAAAAAACAAGAAAAATTCTTTACAAAACGCTTGATTGGAAATATATAAATAATAATAATACAAACAATTAAGTATATTTTTCAGTATTTGATAGAAGAAAATCGTGGAAAACATGTTTTTTTTTTGTTCACTTGACCAATTTCTCCGGAGGCGGATTTCCATCTCGGTTCGATATTCTCAACGAGACCACAAGATATTCACCTGACGTACTCTATGTAAATGATGTGACACAAAAGACGATGCCACTTCTTGTTTAGAGGGAAGAAAAAAAAAAAAGAAAAAAATATATATAGAGAGAAAAAGCGTCCAGAGATGCCTGAGGCAATCTCTTACGACAACAGATCCATTAGTCTGGTTGCATTTCTTTATACAGATGTCTTGCAGATTTTCGTTCGTCTTTTTTAAAAAGGAAAAGAAAGAAAGAAAAAAAAAATCCTCTTTGCTTCTACAACTCGCCGTCTCTCTTTCCCCTTATTTGGATTAATAAAAAAAAAAATATATATTATTAAAGGGTTTATTCTTTAATGATTTCCCTCGGTTGGAAAATCGTCCTATGCCCTAGAGACGTAAAATGAAATTTAGGTAGGTCTATGATAAATTCTATGATTTCATCTCTTGACAAATTATAAATAAACTTTTAAAATATATTATTATTATTTATTAATCGATGCTTCTCGTCTGAATCTCTTCTAACATAATACAAGAACATTGTCATAATGGAGAAAATTACAAAAATTGCATCAAATATTTCATCTCTTATAATTTATTATTAATATTCTATCATTAAACACTAAATTTAATAAAAAGAAAAAGATTTAATTAATTTGATTTAACGTAAGAATTGTTGTTTTCATGAAATCTAATTCAAAAATAATTACATATTGTTACAATAATATCGATCCCTAAAGCAATGTTTAAATATATTAAATCAGATTAAATTTATGAATCTTTAAAAAAAAAAAAAAAATATCATGGTTTTAAATAATCTATTTAGTTTAAACATTTATGTAGAAATTAATTATAATTTACCAGAGTATGGGTGAGAAGTTCACCTGCTCTGTATCCAGGTGTTGACTTTGTATAGAGTGTAATAATGTAGCAAACTCTACTCCCCAGTAAATAATATACGCTTAATTATTTATAAATTAATATAATTAATATTTATAAAATTTAATATATATATATATATATA
>NW_019384524.1:463035-464536 GCF_000671375.1 Centruroides sculpturatus
TATATATATATAAGTTAGTAGCAACACTCCTTTAATTAAGGAGCGACGAATACATAAGCGAAACAACACACCTATAGGATTTCCTTTTGTTTTTTTTTTTTTGTAGGATACGAAGCCAATTTTCATTAATCTCTTTAATGTTACGATATAGCTTAATCGACGTAATAACGAATGAATTTTATAGGCAATAGTAAAGATAATGTAGAATTAATTTAGGAAATCTTTGAACATAGCTTAAAAGAGCGAAAAGGCCGGAGTAAAGATGACCCTACTGTCCCTGATCATCGGGGATTAACGTCAGGTAATCACTAGGTCTGTAATTTTGCCACGGTAATCCGATAACTGTTCCGTCACAACAAAATTCGGATTCGAGATTAGAGTTTCATTTAGAAAGCAGCGATTAACCTTTACGCTTTTACAGTTAATTACTGCCTGAGGGGAGAGAGTATCTTTAATTGGAAGGATTTCTACAGTTAAATATAAATATTTATAACTTAAGCACATAGAAACGAATTTCGCCGACGACAGACTTAAAATATATATATATATATAAGGATAAAATAAATCAAACTCACCCTATTGAAATTTATAGAAGACTATAAAAATTACAAGAAGGTAAGACGAATCTGAGTATCTCTCTTAAAGCGGAGTTAAATTTTAGAGGATATCATTTTAAAGCAAAATGTTTACATGTTGTTTATACCTGCTAAGGGACAAGGATTATATTATAAATAAAAAAATATATAAGGATAAATCTATCAGAGTAGAGAAGAGTTTTGAATAGAAGAGGAGGACTTTTCACCCCACAGATAATACTGTCTGCCTTAAGGCGAAGGGAGAGAGAGAGAGAGAGTAAAAATATGAGGGCAGAGTGGCTTAATTCCCCAATCATACTGGTTGGGAGGAAAATCACTATAAAAGCAGAACTAAAAGCTTTGATTCCACTTCATCAAAGAAGCGAGCATCCAAGCCGATTTCCTGTCCCGAAAGATTTTTTCCAGCGATTTGCCAAAAGATGGATTTGATTCGTTTTCTGGGGATTCGATTTTTTTTATTTTTTATTATTTTTTTTTTCCTTTCCTTTTTTTTTTCTTTTTCTAAAAGGGGGAAATATTTTCAGGTGTACAACCAATCTAGATATGAACTGTTTCGATTAAAAAAAGATCGCCATGTCGACCTCTCCACATTTCCAATAGAAACATCTCTCTTTTCTCTCTTTATCAATAATACATGAAGTGATTCATTTTCTTTATGTAAGATTTATTCTTATAAAAAAAACTTTCAAGTGTATATTATTGATGAGTGAAGCGTCGTTCGTCCGAAAGTCAGTTAATCCCCATCGGTTAACTGATTTTTGGACCACCCTTTACCTTTCAAAATGGCGCATTTCACGTAATAAATGAGTAAGTAATAGAAATTTAAGCATTCAAATATAATAAATTAATTATAAATAAGAATAAAATATAAAATTTATTACATTTTCTTAAGTATCAAACGTGAA
>NW_019384524.1:464662-484587 GCF_000671375.1 Centruroides sculpturatus
TTAATTTAATTTTTTTTAATTATTAATTAATTTGAGTTTAAATATTTTAAAATGAAAATTATACGAATTAAATTATAAAACAAATGATTATACTGTAATTAAAAGTTTACAATGAATAGTGCTTCCATCTGCTGGAAATAAATTAATTTAAACAGAAATTATTTTATTTTTAATAAAAAGATTTATGTTTAATTAAAAATAAAATTGTTATATTTTTAATAGTTAGTTATTATTCAAATTATTAAAAAAATTATATTGATGTAGAGATTTTATTTAAATATTTTTTCTAGAATTTCTGAAAACTTAACAGTTCTCTACCGCCATCTGGTGTTGTTAAAACAAACTATAGTTTTTTATAAATAAAAATTCGAAAAATTATTTATATTAAATTTTTCTATGTTTTTGCATTTTTAAAATTAGTATTAAGTAAAAATGTAAAATTAAAGTAATATTTAATTCGATTTTAATTTTTAAAAAGAAATGTAAAAAAATATAATTTTCTCATTCAAATATTCGTGCTGTCATCTGTTAACTTAAAAAGCAGTTATAAACCTTCTATAGAAAAAATTATTTCGTCTAATTCAGGGCATAGAATTAGACGAAATAATGGAACAACGCCACCTATCGGTGATTTTTTGTACGAAAAATTATTTAATAAATGGAGAGGGCATCATGTTGTCCAAATGATGTTCACTTTCGAGCAGTAGAACCCTCCGAGTTGAAAAAGTTTATTTTCTGCAACCCTGTATAATATATATGGGGACCTACATTTAGTATAAATTTCAAAATTTGTTGCCATGTCCAAAAACCATTGAAACTCGCTGGAGTCATTTTGTAATTTTATGCATAATACGTCGGAATGAAGTAGATTCTAATATACCAACTAACGAAAAGTCGGTTATACCTATTTAACTCAGTTATTAAAGATGCAAACCAATCATTTCACACATTATTGAAGTTATTGTGTACCATAGCTGTCATTGAACAGCTAATCAATAATATTGCAGTAGTGCTCATGAAATCTCACAACACTAGGTTATTTCATATGACACGGTGTGGAAGATACTGAAAAAGTTGGTGCATGTTTTCGTATGAGATCAATCACAGTTGCTTGCAGCCAACAGGGAAATCCTACTGAGACTTGCATTAGTCTATCTTGCCAGAATGGAAGTGAATATGTCGTTTAATTCATGCAATCTTTGATTGTGGAGATACTTAAAAAGTGTGGTTTATTGAGAGCATGTCTCAAATTCAGTACTCTTGAAAGACAGTATCGCGCTACTCGTGAAAAGCATCACAGAGGATCTATTATAATCGCCCGTTAAACGTTCCGTTCATCGTCTTCAGTTATACACTTTCATATGAAAACCATATTGATCAGTAGGATCCACGTGAATATCTTGTACAAATAAACGTTTCTTGCTTGCAGAACCAAAAGTGGTGAGTTTTAGAACTGTTTTTATGAAAATGTCTTTTCATAAAAACCACATCATAGGATGGTATTTTAGGGCATGATTTCGCATGCCCTGAAATACCATCCTATGATGTGGTTGCATTTGGACTGCCAGTCACTTCTCTAGACAGCGTTAAATAGAAGTACAGCATATTAATTACAGTCATTCACTATTGCGATATTGTATTATTTTTCAAATGAATATAATTGCGTGAAATTTTTATCATAAAAACTGCGTTAAGACGAGCAAATATAATTTGATTTGAATTGATTGGACTTACGGCGTAAGGCAATGCAACACAAGGACGATCAGTCAAGGAATATGCCTCCCGGGAGGACTTTCTCCGGAAAACAGATCCCTATTTCGTGCAGAAAACCCGGAAATTTGCACGTTGGTCAGATGCAAACCTGTGATCAACTATTAGTGTCCAGTTAGGTGTCATGCTTTATCCATTCGTGGGCATCTCGAATATGACGAAAGTTACAATGTAAAATTAGACTGTATGTTAGAAGGGTGTTCAGATGAATAAAGCACTCTTCTTCCTCCGTTTAAACGAAAGGTAAAGTATTAAAAAAAATCCCAGTAAACATATGCCTAATGTTTATCGGGATGTTCTGTTCATCCTGATGCTCTTAAGACAATACAGTATTTTCATTCCTCGTTATCCTGCTTGTCGAATCAATGACAAGCATAAGAAGTACTTTTTCTATTACCCGCACGAGGAAAAAAAGTTGAAAGATTGTCTTAAAACAGAGTATGAATTTCCGAACTTTTTTGAAATAGCGTAATTTATGAATAACAAATTACAACATTAAAATGGAAATAATGGATTTGAAAATACATAAATTTTTATATATAAAGATTTAAGACTAATTAATATTTAAAAATTATTAATGAACTGTAATTAACATTAAATTTCAATGTAATGATTTTTTTAAAAAGATTTATTCGATTAATTATTTAAAAGCTACATTTTTAATATAAATTCTTATCGACAGATGGCGACATTTTAGAAAATTCTTAATACATTGAGCTATAGTACAAGAATATTTTCAATTTCTGCCAATAGATGGCAAGAATAAATTTAACGAAATTAATTAAAGCATTAATTTAAATTTTAAAAATCATTAAAGAATTTAATATTTAATTTATGTATACAATATTAAATAATAAATAAAGTTATTATTATAATTTAGAAATAAGATGTAAAATTGATTCATCACTTTTATGAATTTTATAAATAATTTAAAGCTTTATCAACAGAGGGCGATAATATAATTTATTTAAATTTTAAAATAAAGTTATCTTAATGGATTAAAAATTCATGTAAATTGTAATAACTTTAAAATGATTTTTAATTAATAAAATACTTACAAAGTTTTAATATAACAAAGTAAATATTAAAGTAATTAATTTGTAAATGTGTTTTCTATGTAATATATATTAATGTTTACCAAACTTTTTGCTTCATTCCATTACATTAATGTATGAAAGATATTTTAATGAATCAGTCAAATCTTTAATAAATTTTTAATTTAAATTCGATTTTAGTATCAATGTAATAATTTCCCATCTGCTTTCAAGGTTTCTTCAAATTACATGTCTTTCGGACATTCATGTATTGCGAAAAGCCTTTTATATATAACTTTAAATGCATTAAAGCATTATTTAACCGACTTTTCCGGCAGCTAAATAATGCTTAAACATTTAAATATAAAGGTATTTAAGTTTAAGCTTGTCTATCTATAGAAACTAGGTTCAAATTTACATAGGAGCCTTTGTAGCCTTCGTGAGGGGTCGTTCATAATTGGTAGAACATGGCATGAAAAATATCCACTTAGTGATCGTAAGGCGGAGAGTAAACAGCCCATTATGATAAAATCCACGATAGTGCCCATCAGTGGCCAAGCGGTCTTCGTACCCTGAACACTAGGAGTTCGGTCGCGTTGGCTACGTGTTTTCCGAGTTTTCTCCACGTCTGTAACACCTAAATACTGGGCCTATTTCCCTTAAGAATACCCCTAGGCAGATCGCCATAACTTAACAAACAAGAACCCATGATAAGTATAAAAAAAGCTCTCTTAATATGTCTATACGGAAGAGTTGTCTATATTTCGGGCTTAGCTGAAACCCTTAGTAGTATGAAAACCGATCTTACTGTCTTCGTGTGGGCTTAGTAGAACTTATAATAGATTTAAGAAAGGCCCTCTCAGCTATCGCAGATTGGAAAAGCTTGATATAACTCATAAGAGTACCCGCATGGTGGAAAGAGTTAAGGAAAAATAAATCATCGTTAAAATGTCAAGAGAAAATGAAATTTATTTCTAAATACAAATGAAATATTATAATAGAAGCAACACTCTAATGCCTCAAAGGATATATTTACATTGAGAATTTAGGCTCGAAGGAAAACAACTCAACTTTTCGTTGATCGTCTCGAATACCGATTTTATAATAAATTAAGAGTTAATTTATGAAATAACTTCAAATTTTTATAAATAAATATAAAATCTACACGCTTAAAAATATAAAAAAGTTATTTTAGCAGTTGAAAATGCGAATGTAATTTATGCTTTCAGAAGAAAACGAATGGAGATGAAACAGAGTTAAAGCGAAGAGATGAAGAAAGATGAATTACTAACTTATCTGGTTCATTTCCAGTAAAAGAAAATTTTATATTAAAAACATTTTCCGGATAGAATATTAAAAGTCATTTATTTAACAGAGGAAAGTAGGATAGCCCGGAGCACGGAGAGACCCTTAATTCCCAAGGGAACCCGACCGACTGATAGGGATTAACTTAATTGACATCATACAGTGTTCTGTATTTATCTAACAAATTAAATTTATGTTCTTTCGGTCATACATCGGGATAGATGGAAAGCTTTTTGTCAACAAATCATGAAGGAAGAAGGAAGCATCGCTTCCAGGCAAGTCTTTCCGATTACACAGATGTATCAACCGACAAAAATCTACTGTTTGCCCACATTTCCCGCATGTTGTGGAGAGATTGATGTACTCTCTCAGGTACTACGTCGCCGATTGAACAGTAGATTGATAAAATGGCGTTATGGTGTCCAATGGATGAACCATTAAGCCAAGATCGTCTGACTTTGTTGGTTTCTTTACTTGGAACAAGCAAATTCTTTTTTTTTTTTTTTTACCTCCTTCCTATCAAAATCCGACCGATACAAATCTAAGTTTTTGTACTTCAAAACAGGTTAACTACTGTGTTAACGTTACTTTAACACAGCAGTTTACCTTATTGTAAATCGGAACTGCACTTAAAACAGATTTAACTTATTTTTTTGGATATAAAAAAAACTGATGATGAATTCAGGTAGGAGTGAAATGCTCTAGGACCCTTTTTCCACAGGGTCCTAGAGAGTAATTATAAAAAATTCCGTATTGCTAGGATATACACAAAATAGACAAACAGACATTCTATTTTATACATACAGTATATAAACCCTAAAATAAATTACTTTAATTCTTTAATTAAATATTTTAATTTGAATTAAAAATAATCATTTTAATTTAGGAAAATAAATGAATTTATATAAATATAAATTTTAGAATTCAAATAATCTCTTGTGAGTGATAATTGTAATAAGTTTGGTAATAAAACTTTAAAAAAAAAACATATCGTTATTTAAGTTGAATTTAATTATTGTATTTTTAAAAATTTAATAAAAAAAAAACAACAACAACAACAACAAGAAAATTAACTAAAATATTTATATTGATTGAAATATTGTGATTTATAACAAGACTAAAGTTTCTATTAATTGAAATGATTTTTCTTATTAAATTTTCACCGAGTTTTTCGTCTTTCCTTAACAATTTCTGTCTCATTTGTACATTGAAATATTATAAAAAGCGTGGAAAGTTATTGACTCTGTTTTCTAATTAGTTCTTGACTGTTCATCTAATCAAACTTAATCCCAAAGGAAGATGGAAGAGACGGTTCTTTCTCTTATTTTTTGCTTAAAAATTGAAAGAGGAGCAACACGTAATAAAACACCAGACTCTACGGGTAATACAATATTTATTGTCTTTAATTGTAGATATGAGGCTTTAATTTATATGTTTTCTTCAATTATCAATTCGCGGATAGTTGACAGGTCCTGTGAGATGAGAAAAATCTTTCTTCATACCATTTTTAGTACATACTAAACATATTTTTTATCTTTTTTTTTCTTACTCGAAATTGCTTTCGAATTGCTTCTTCTGTGGTTTGTCATAGGACTCATTTCACTAAAAAAATTAATATTTAATAATGAATTTAGTAAATTAATTCTAAATTTCCTTAGGAAATTAAATTAAAAAACACGACAACTCCGGAGATTTATTAAAAAAAAATAATAATAATAATAGGCTATATATTTCGTCTTCTACATAGCTTACATCCCTTTTCTTTTAGAGCTTATCACTTTACCGTATAGTTTAATTAAATATTATCTTAATTAATTATAATAAATTAAAATAACATAATTTTTAACTAAATTAATTAGTATAAATTGATAGAACTGTGTTAGTAATTGGAGAAAACTACAAGAAGTTTTACAGGAAAATTGCTAATAAAAGTTGAATGGAAAATTCTTAAGGGAATTAGGCCTAATTAGTTAAATTAAAATAATGTAATTGTATCGTTTTACAGTATTTGAAGTAAGCAATTTAAAACTATATTTGGAAGTAGCAACAATAAATGCCAAATATCATTCTTGCAAAGCATCCAATCGCAACACAAACAGAGAATAGAAGCGATTTCAACAATATTTTCAATCCCTTGGAAGAAAGATTCGCTAATCCCCTT
This sequence comes from Centruroides sculpturatus, assembly GCF_000671375.1. Classification (NCBI taxonomy): domain Eukaryota; kingdom Metazoa; phylum Arthropoda; class Arachnida; order Scorpiones; family Buthidae; genus Centruroides; species Centruroides sculpturatus. The sequence continues at coordinate 470,933 of NW_019384524.1, forward strand.
TTTCGCGATGTAGAAATGGTATACAAAAGCATTTCATTGAATAATTTATATTCAATGGAGTCTTCTATAGCAGGCGATTGATCTAGAGGCCTTCATTCAGCGCCTAGTTTATCAGCTGTTTGCATGCCTTCGTTGAAACGCTACTAATCCGACACTAGCCTCCTCGATAAGGCTGACACTTGACACGTGATCTTCTCTTCTCCGGATTTCACGGCATGAAGCTTTTATGCTTTAATTGCCTATTTGTAAAATTAATATTGTCGTCGTGTCTTCGGTCTTCCGATTCGCTACGGTTTTAAATGTGCCCATAGGCGTATCGTTCCATTCTGATTTAAATAATATGAAAAATAAATTGATTCGATTAAGAATGTAGTTTTCGTTTTAATGTCAATAATGATATTAACTAGTAACTATATTATTATAGAAAGGTCTAAGGATATTTAAAACGATATAGATGCGAACTAACGATAAGCGAATGATTTTATCTCTGTTGAAGAAGAGGAAGAAGAAGAAGAAGAAGAAGAGAAGGAAGAAGAAGAAGAAGAAGAGGAGGAGGAGGAAGAAGAGGAGGAGGAGGAAGAAGAAGAGGAGGAGGAGGAAGAAGAGGAGGAGGAAGAAGAGGAGGAGGAGGAAGAAGAAGAGGAGGAGGAGGAAGAAGAAGAGGAGGAGGAAGAAGAGGAGGAGGAGGAAGAAGAAAAGGCAGAAGAAGAAGAAGAAGAGGAAAAGAAAGGAAATAAGAAGAGGAAGAAGAAGGAAAGAAAAGAAAATAAAAAATAAAACAATATAGGAAGAAACGGTTATTTAGTTTTTTGGTCTATCTTTCAAGCGTACTACATTAAAGAAAAACTTTTCATAAATATTATCTTCAGTTTCATTATATTAAAAGTTTAACTTTTCTGGTTTTATATTAATCATTTATATCCATATTCAGTTAATGGTGTACTTCTCTAATGAAACACGAGATTTAAAAAGGAATTAATTTAATATTCTCTTTGATTACTCATCTGATATTTACTAGATTTTATTTATTTTTTCAGATTATATTACTCTTTAGCCGGTTTTTTTTGCACCGATAAAAATATAGAAAATTCTTCCCGTAAAAAATACTATAAATATTTAATATAATAAGAATATTCATTAAAAAATTCGATTAAANAATAAAGACCCGCTTCTCTCCACAATATATATATATATATATTATAAAATTATTTAAAGAATAAAGTCATGAAAGCTATCTAAAACGAAACATTATACAAACAATTAATAGCAGCCATATTGTAATTAAACAATTAACTGTATTGTCTTTAATTATTGTATAGATAAATGGATTTTATATTGTATAAAAATTTCTTAGAATATTTTTTAAGAAGAGCTAAGAACATTCGTCTTTTCGTCGTCAGCTGTCATTGAAGATCTGGTTGGATTCGATAAAAGTCTCTCCACTTCTCCGAACTCTAACAACAATGTTATTCCTAGGTGAATGTTGAAGGAAGAATAGTTGCTTACTTGTAAAAATCTCTCTGCATTGATATATTTACTTATCGCTTTTGTATCTTTATTTTAAACAAAGATAATTTAGAATATAACTAATATAATTAATTAACGTGTTTTTTAATTATATATTAAATTATGATAAAATAATCATTAACTATTTAAGTAATGATTGTTAATACATAGGCCTATATTTTCCCACGTATTAAAGTTATTTCTGATATTTATATAGACTATAAACAACATTTTAAGATAATTATATGATTTATAAGCTTAAAACTTATCATCATTATCATTGTCATTGTTGGAAATTTATATACTAAACGAATACAGTATAAATCACTCATTAAAATTAAAATAAATTTAAAATCGTCCCGAAAATAAAGAATTAAATTGCTTAAAAAAACCTAACAATAAGAAGATTTTTAAGAAAAATAAAGGAAAAAATTATTGAAAATATAAAAAACTCAATTATTGGTGTGATCAAATCTACTCTTTATAGCCTTAAGAAATATGTGTTATCTATTTAATACTAGATAAACAAATAAATAAAATGGCCCACAGGTGCGTTATACTGTACTGTACATTGATTAGACTTTATTGTTTATCATAAGTTATATGAAGCTTTAATAAGGTTGGATATTCAAAAAAGAAAAAAAAAAAAAAAACGTTGATTTGTAGGAGTCGAATCCCTTGATTTGTATAAATCAAGTGATTCAACTCCTACAAATTACTATTTGATTCCTGCAAAACGTATGAAATTAAGTACTAAATCAAGTAAAAATTAAGTAATTTAGTATTTAATTTAATCATAGAGACAGCCAATACTTAAGAAATTTCACTCAATTTTAAAAATTTTAAGAATTTTAACAAATTTGTTACATTTTAATACAAAATTATAGTTATTATTTATGATTTTAGAGCAGTAAAATAATGAACTTAAATTATTACCATAATTTAAAATATTTAATTAGTAAAAAATTAATTAATTTAAAGAAAAAAATAAAAAAAAAAAAGTCAAAATGAATTCGATTGTACTGTACTGTACGCTAATGTTTTACACAATTAATCTATGCGTTAAGTTAGAGACTTAAGTTTAATTTAGCTGAAAATAATTAAAGTTATTCTAATCATTTTAATGTTAAAGAGAGTCTAATTAAGTTAGATTAATTATTTCGGATGAGTTTTGTCTAACGTGTAGATTAGTAAAATTCAGAGAAAATATTCTACCTCATATTATTCGTTTGATATGTTTTCTATTTCCCCTCCTCCCCCCTTTGCGGTTTAATCCGTTTATAGTTACGTCGTCGGGGGGGTTTTAAATCGAAATTGCATCCACCCAATGGAAAGACAACTTCATAATGAGAGAGAAACCCAACCCCTCATCCAGCATCCGAAATCGTCAAAGTATGGAGGATGCAGCGAGCATGCGTATAACCATACCTTCTCTGGGATGAAGAGCAGCGATGTTCAGTACGTGCTAATCGTCCAGTTGTGCTCAACCCATCATGTAATTGGATGACCCATTATCAGGCTGTGTCCAGCCGCTTTATCATCATCGCTTCTTTTTAATTCTTCGATATTTCGTTCGAATTATTTTTTAAACTCTTAAAAAATATATACATTCGAAGATGTTGGTGTAGAGTCGGGATGGATGAAATGCTGGCTAACGGTTCCTCTCAACTTCAAGAAAAAGATGTTGAAGATTGTTTGGCTAAAGGTGTACAACAACATACCCCTTTGGGTCATACACCTTTTTCGGTAGACGACATCCTCGACCCTAGTAAATTTACGGGTTCTCATCGACATTCTTCTAAAAATTCTTCAGGTGAGTGTAATTCAATAGTCCTAAAAGCAAGACAGATGAGGAAATAAGCAAATGTCCCGGGACCTTAAATAGGAGATTTCGTAGGCTACGATACAGAAGAAAGTACTAAAAAGCTAACTCGATTTCCGAATTTTTTTGTTTTAAATGAATTAAATTAATTAAAATATAATTATCTGGCACAAAACTATAAGAAGAAGAAGAAGAGGAAAAGAAAGGAAATAAGAAGAGGAAGAAGAAGGAAAGAAAAGAAAATAAAAAATAAAACAATATAGGAAGAAACGGTTATTTNAGCTGGTTTAAGTAAATTTGAATTGAATTAAATCAAAAATTATTTACTGTATTTTAGATAATATCGCTAAATAGGTTAATCAAATTTTAGACAACTATTCTCTCTATTTACTTTTATATTAGACTAATTTACTTTGTATTATCGAATTCTAGAACTTAATTTACTTCAGGCAGTAATTTTAATTTCTAGAAGTTAACAACAATCTATTATTGAACGATTTCGAAGAAATTAAACTCATAACAAGACATATTCAGTATATTCATTACACTGATATTTGATGAAGATAAGCTTTTATCTCATAGCTATTGAATAATTAAAAAATTAGGAGAATACAATTAATAGTAGGTTAAGAAGGCGAATAAAGTTTAATTGAACTTCATTTTATAAAAACTTCTAATTCGTTAGAATTAAGATCAACTTTATTTAAATTACTTTCTAATAAACAATTTCTTAAATGCAAATATTATAATAGGTTCATTAAAGTAGGCCTACATTTAGGCCTACCTTAATATTTTGCCTATTGTTTTTTGTAATAAATTTTTATTAAATCACATTAATTCCAATCTAAGATAAAATTTTTAAAGTATATTAAATAAAAAAAAATAATAAATTTCCTTAAATTCGATATTTAAATTAATTAAATTAACGATAGAAATATTAAATAGTCTACATTAAGTAAACAATTCATAAGTAGTAACTGAAGCTCACTCCTCTTACGACTTTGAATAAAGTAGATGCCGACTCTAAGGCTAAATTGTGAATGAAATTATCTAAATATAATCTCCTCTTCATTTCATTTTTATTATAAAATTAATATAAACATGTTTCTAAATTTATAAAAATGTTATACAATTTACCGGATCCTTTACAAGGAGATTAATGGAAGTTCATTTTGTGGTATACAGATTCATTTACAGGCAGTGTAATTCTCTTCATAAAAAGGAAAATATAAACAAAAAATGAAAATAATTTTAAAATATGATAACTTTTCTCATTTATTTTTCTAGATATAATTCACAAAACTGTATTATTAACAGCATACAGCGTCGAGTTATCTGTTATAAACCTTATAGTCTATTATACATATCAAGCAAGATCTGATGTAATATTATGTAATTGTATCACATTATTATTATTATTATTTCACAAGACATAAAAAATTATGGGATGAATATTTATGAAATATGTCTAATTATAAATGTAATCTCAATGGAATTTAATATATAAATACGAACTCAATGAAGTATAGACGTTGATGGAGTTATTTTCTGTAAAGTTATACATCTTGATTATGGTTAAAAATCTTAAAATATNGGGAATAACGACATTCTCCAGCATGCCTCTAATAGGGTAAAAAATTCTAAGTATAAAGAATTACTTATAAACAAGAAGTCTCGTAATTCCTATTGCATTTGCATGCAACAGGAATACGATGACTATGTAAGAGAAGGAATTGAGGGTTATGCGGAGGAAGCTTCTGGAAACTCGCAGGAATACAATAACTATATAAACATGATGAAAGAACAAATGGAAGAATACGAAAAAAGGAGGTTTGCCAATTTGAAAAGTTTAGAAGAGGAAGACACATATTATGTAAATTTATCCTCTTTTTTAATTTATTTTTTGGGTTATCTAAATAACAAGGTAATTTATATATATAGGAAAATCAAGTGCTGGAATTAAGTGAATTGTCTAGTCCTTCGTCCAGTCCCGTTCCCAAAAATGAAGCCTTATATCTTGTAAATTTATCCCTCCCTTTTTTAATTTATTTTTTGGGTTATCTAAATAACAAGGTAATTTATATATAGGAAAATCAAGCGCTGGAATTAAGTGGATTGTCTAGTCCTTCGTCCAGTCCCGTTCCCAAAAATGAAGCCTTATATCTTGTAAATTTATCCCTACCNTTGATATGAAGCTTGTTTTTTCAACTTTTACGATTAATTTCTAGCAAAAAAAGAGTTTGATTTAATAAAAAGTTTGTTTAATTTTAAACGTATTAATATAGATAATAATTTAGCCTATATATATTACATATTTAAATATTTTTAAAAAGTTTTATCACATAACCTCAGAAAAAACAAGCATTAAAACCTTATAGAGGTAAAAATTTTTTTTTTTTTATTTGTTGGACCTTAGGGCAGACATATTACTAAAGTAAACACTCCCAAAGTATCAGGACAAATAGAGTTAATTGACGAAAATCTTTAAAAAATAAAAAATAGCTAAGCGATAACTAAATAAATCTAGGTGACATATAGGAAAACTGTCAGTTATTCGGATAGATAATGTATTTAAAGAATATCAGTTGAGTAATTTAAAAGATATCTTAGAAAACAGGTTCTAAATTTTCTTTAGATCTTGTTTTATTAGAGATATCTTTTAATTTCTTTTACTGAAAGCGTTATCATTGTAATTATAGTTCTTATATTTGAATGAGCGCTAAAGAAAAGAAAAAAAACAATATTTTATATAGAAAAAGTAGAATAAATTTAGATAATAATTAATTTATTCAGTAAGTAATTGTGAGAAAAGTTTCTTTAGATTCTATTCCATTGGAAATATTTTTTAAATCACTCTTCCTGGAAGAAACAATGAAAAAAAATTGAATAAAACAGGATTTATTGGATTCTGTTTCATTTAAGATGTATTTTATATTTCTTTTAGTAAAAAGTTTATAATAAAATTATAGTATACTTACTTTATATATGAGGTTTACTGAAGACAGAACCATTGAAAGGGATAAGCTAGGGATTTTTTCCCTAGCAGAAAACTTAGTGGTGTTAGCCCGTAATGATTCCTACCTTTAATTAATAGATTTAATTTCAATTTTACTAAAAACAGAATATTTAAGACTGCTTTTTATTAATAAAAAAAAAACATCCTAAGCATTTCATTTGTTCAAAAAAGATAAAAGGGGTTCGCAGAGATTCATATCAAGCTTTCGAAAGCCCTGACTGAAGAAAATACAATATTTTACGTATATAAGCTCTGTCATTAAAGCTATATGTGTAGCCCTTATTTTGAAATTAAGTCTATGGAAATAAAAAAGACAATATTCATATTAAAAAAAAAGTATAATAATAACTTATTCAATAAATACTTGTGTTGAAGATACAATAATTAACATTGCAACTCTCTCAATTGTTTCACTGTAAGTTTTAATAATATAGGCCTAGGCCTATATGCTATAACTAAACTTATGATGTTTATAGAAAATTCTCTGCTAGATTTATTTAAGTTATATTATATAAACAGGCCTAGAGATTTATTTAAAATAATCACATATTTATAATTAAAATTCCAATATAAATTATTGCCGAATTAAAAATATAAGAAATATAATTTATTTAATATAAGGTTTATTAGATTAAAGGTCTATTTCTGTGTTTCTCAGAAATCAAGTGAGGCCAAGCCTTTAGTAATTATATATATTTTTAAATCTCTGAACAAATAATCTCTATACATTTTTGAGGCCTCGGTAAACACGAGAACTATCACAGGAACCTGTTTACTCTTCTGTAATAGGACTTTTACATAGATACTCCACAGAAGCAATTCTCAACCGGTAGTACACGTACCACCAAGATACTCAAAAATAATCGGTTAGTACTACAAAACTACACACAAAAAGACTTAGTGGATACATTTTTATGTTATTTATAATTAAAACTATAATTAATGGTATAAAGTCACGCAACACATGAGCTATGTGACAAGGAGGGATGCCTCCGGGAGGACATTTTCTATATAAAACTAGCTTATATTTAGGTTTTAGACACGTAAAGAAATCCCAGAAAATTTCACGTAGCCAGACTATTGGTCAGGCACAAACCCACGATCAGTGTTCAGTGGTGTTAACCACTCACCAATGGTGGGTCCCATTAATGTAGAAACTATACGAATGGTTCTATTAATTAGTTTAAGCATATATATAATTTAAATTATAATTTTTAAAATTGAAAGGATTATATTTTACATTTCCATTAAATGCCGAATTAAAAACTAAACCGATCGTCATTCTATATGGTAACTGACCGATAACGGCATTTGATATATTTGTAGACTGAATTCCACTACTTAAAGTAAAGACCTTTATATCTGTTCTGCGGAATGGAATTTTTATAATACCTGTCTGCAATGCTTTTTCAATGCCGATTTGAACTGATGAGCTAACGTCTACTTTATTAATTTTTAGAGATGCATTTTTAATAATAAATTTATAATCATCATTATTTGCCATTAAAGCAAAACTGTCTTTAGATCTTTCCAATTTAATTCTTAAATCTACATTATTAATTAAAAGTTTAGGTTGATGCGACAAATAAATGTGAAGTCTTCCGACTAAATCTATTAGCTTACTTTGCTTACTAATATTAAATCTTTTACTCAATCCTTCATTATGTTCATCTATCGAATCCATATATTGTGCAGTATCTTTATAAAATAATGCACTTGTTAGAAAAGTTTTTTGTGCTTCTTTTGAATAAAATAATAGGGCATCTAAAATCGACTTATATTGGTAGTTAGTTTGCACAATAATTTGTTTGTCATTCAGAAAAACACTGCATTGAGAAAACAAACTATTTAAAAAATAATTAACTGGAGCAGCTTTTTCATCGGCCGGAATATCTGTTCCATCCTTTTTAACAATTTTCGCCTGAACGTGAAGATAAATCGAATGCAAATCGATATAATTTTCGCCTGAGCCGGATACGTAAAATTCTATCGGGGCACGACTATCCGATATGGTCGTCGCGATAGGATGTACAATAACTTCTGACGTACCGTCGATAGCCAGTTGAGTAGAAACGGTGGTAAATAGGTCTAGCTCACTTTTGGTGCAGGGGCAGGAATGCGGGTCCATTCTTAGTCCATGAATATATCGTGCGCTTTCTGTCCGAGACTGGATTAATCTTTTTAATCGTTTTCTTCTTTTTATACCCGATCCATCCTGTACTTTTTTAACTACGTCGTCTTTAATTTTGGAAGAAATGTCTTTCAGATGCGTTTTCGCCGATTCTTTAAACGATTTCCCCGCAATTACATCCGATCCAACACCTGATGCGAAATTTAACACTTTTCGTCCTAGATATTTTCCAACTTTACTCAAAATGGAACAGATTTACGAAATAAATCTCCAAAAAATCCATATCCTTGTTGAATTTGAGGTCCTGCAAAATAATCCCCTCCTAGCATTTGTTTTTTCCTGATGTATAAATCGGGAGTCCATAGTGTTCCTCCTGCTTGATTACAGTAATAATTTATACAAACTTTAGGATTGAGCTTTATTTTGTGCTTCTCACAGATGAACTAACATTAGAAATAAAACTAGGTAGTATTTATAACTGTTTAAAAGATAAAACTAATAACGTTTTTCCACCAAAAAAGACGATTTCTTTTCCGCTGGCAGACCTCAATTCAATTTCTATAGAATCTATATAATTTTTCTTTACAGGAAAATACAAAAGCATCGAATAAACTCTATCTATCTGATCTTCTTTTTCTCCCATAACAGGTATAACTCCTAATAATGGCGCTGTTATATCTCCTACTTGATGGGAAGAAATAATATTCGAATAAATAAAAATTTCTGATATTCTGGCCGACATTTCGATCGGATAGCGACTTATATATTCCCCTGGTGGAAATTTTGCAGTTGTAAACCCTAGAAAATCTTTTAGTTCATTTCCAAATCCTACAGAGATATTCGATGGAACTTTTAAAATAATTTTATTATTCTGTAGTAAAGCTAGCTTTATATGTTTAAAAATTCCTAAAAACTTTTCAGGAGACGAATATAATCCTATAGGAATGAAGATTTTTTCATCTTTATAAGTTTTCTTAATTACTTCTTTTTTTCTATTTTTTTCCACTAAAGTAAAAAACTGATCGGAATAATCCTGCGTTGATAATCGAAAATTATAAGTTGAACTCTCTCTTAACACAATATCTTCGTTAGGTAAATTTAGCATATAAAGTAATTTTGATGCATGCTCTACTGTAATATGTAACTCATGTGCATCTTTTACATTTATATCTACGGTTTGATTANGAGGTAAAAATTTTTTTTTTTTTATTTGTTGGACCTTAGGGCAGACATATTACTAAAGTAAACACTCCCAAAGTATCAGGACAAATAGAGTTAATTGACGAAAATCTTTAAAAAATAAAAAATAGCTAAGCGATAACTAAATAAATCTAGGTGACATATAGGAAAACTGTCAGTTATTCGGATAGATAATGTATTTAAAGAATATCAGTTGAGTAATTTAAAAGATATCTTAGAAAACAGGTTCTAAATTTTCTTTAGATCTTGTTTTATTAGAGATATCTTTTAATTTCTTTTACTGAAAGCGTTATCATTGTAATTATAGTTCTTATATTTGAATGAGCGCTAAAGAAAAGAAAAAAAAAAACAATATTTTATATAGAAAAAGTAGAATAAATTTAGATAATAATTAATTTATTCAGTAAGTAATTGTGAGAAAAGTTTCTTTAGATTCTATTCCATTGGAAATATTTTTTAAATCACTCTTCCTGGAAGAAACAATGAAAAAAAATTGAATAAAACAGGATTTATTGGATTCTGTTTCATTTAAGATGTATTTTATATTTCTTTTAGTAAAAAGTTTATAATAAAATTATAGTATACTTACTTTATATATGAGGTTTACTGAAGACAGAACCATTGAAAGGGATAAGCTAGGGATTTTTTCCCTAGCAGAAAACTTAGTGGTGTTAGCCCGTAATGATTCCTACCTTTAATTAATAGAATTAATTTCAATTTTACTAAAAACAGAATATTTAAGACTGCTTTTTATTAATAAAAAAAAAACATCCTAAGCATTTCATTTGTTCAAAAAAGATAAAAGGGGTTCGCAGAGATTCATATCAAGCTTTCGAAAGCCCTGACTGAAGAAAATACAATATTTTACGTATATAAGCTCTGTCATTAAAGCTATATGTGTAGCCCTTATTTTGAAATTAAGTCTATGGAAATAAAAAAGACAATATTCATATTAAAAAAAAAGTATAATAATAACTTATTCAATAAATACTTGTGTTGAAGATACAATAATTAACATTGCAACTCTCTCAATTGTTTCACTGTAAGTTTTAATAATATAGGCCTAGGCCTATATGCTATAACTAAACTTATGATGTTTATAGAAAATTCTCTGCTAGATTTATTTAAGTTATATTATATAAACAGGCCTAGAGATTTATTTAAAATAATCACATATTTATAATTAAAATTCCAATATAAATTATTGCCGAATTAAAAATATAAGAAATATAATTTATTTAATATAAGGTTTATTAGATTAAAGGTCTATTTCTGTGTTTCTCAGAAATCAAGTGAGGCCAAGCCTTTAGTAATTATATATATTTTTAAATCTCTGAACAAATAATCTCTATACATTTTTGAGGCCTCGGTAAACACGAGAACTATCACAGGAACCTGTTTACTCTTCTGTAATAGGACTTTTACATAGATACTCCACAGAAGCAATTCTCAACCGGTAGTACACGTACCACCAAGATACTCAAAAATAATCGGTTAGTACTACAAAACTACACACAAAAAGACTTAGTGGATACATGATTGGAAAAGGTTGAAAATCGCTGTTTAGTATCTACAGAATATAAATTAATTTAAATACTTAAAATAATAATAAAAAAATAAGTTTAAAACAATAAGGGAAGAATGGTCTTTTAGTTTATTTACATTTATTTTTTCTAAGATCCGTNACAAATAGAGTTAATTGACGAAAATCTTTAAAAAATAAAAAATAGCTAAGCGATAACTAAATAAATCTAGGTGACATATAGGAAAACTGTCAGTTATTCGGATAGATAATGTATTTAAAGAATATCAGTTGAGTAATTTAAAAGATATCTTAGAAAACAGGTTCTAAATTTTCTTTAGATCTTGTTTTATTAGAGATATCTTTTAATTTCTTTTACTGAAAGCGTTATCATTGTAATTATAGTTCTTATATTTGAATGAGCGCTAAAGAAAAGAAAAAAAACAATATTTTATATAGAAAAAGTAGAATAAATTTAGATAATAATTAATTTATTCAGTAAGTAATTGTGAGAAAAGTTTCTTTAGATTCTATTCCATTGGAAATATTTTTTAAATCACTCTTCCTGGAAGAAACAATGAAAAAAAATTGAATAAAACAGGATTTATTGGATTCTGTTTCATTTAAGATGTATTTTATATTTCTTTTAGTAAAAAGTTTATAATAAAATTATAGTATACTTACTTTATATATGAGGTTTACTGAAGACAGAACCATTGAAAGGGATAAGCTAGGGATTTTTTCCCTAGCAGAAAACTTAGTGGTGTTAGCCCGTAATGATTCCTACCTTTAATTAATAGATTTAATTTCAATTTTACTAAAAACAGAATATTTAAGACTGCTTTTTATTAATAAAAAAAAAACATCCTAAGCATTTCATTTGTTCAAAAAAGATAAAAGGGGTTCGCAGAGATTCATATCAAGCTTTCGAAAGCCCTGACTGAAGAAAATACAATATTTTACGTATATAAGCTCTGTCATTAAAGCTATATGTGTAGCCCTTATTTTGAAATTAAGTCTATGGAAATAAAAAAGACAATATTCATATTAAAAAAAAAGTATAATAATAACTTATTCAATAAATACTTGTGTTGAAGATACAATAATTAACATTGCAACTCTCTCAATTGTTTCACTGTAAGTTTTAATAATATAGGCCTAGGCCTATATGCTATAACTAAACTTATGATGTTTATAGAAAATTCTCTGCTAGATTTATTTAAGTTATATTATATAAACAGGCCTAGAGATTTATTTAAAATAATCACATATTTATAATTAAAATTCCAATATAAATTATTGCCGAATTAAAAATATAAGAAATATAATTTATTTAATATAAGGTTTATTAGATTAAAGGTCTATTTCTGTGTTTCTCAGAAATCAAGTGAGGCCAAGCCTTTAGTAATTATATATATTTTTAAATCTCTGAACAAATAATCTCTATACATTTTTGAGGCCTCGGTAAACACGAGAACTATCACAGGAACCTGTTTACTCTTCTGTAATAGGACTTTTACATAGATACTCCACAGAAGCAATTCTCAACCGGTAGTACACGTACCACCAAGATACTCAAAAATAATCGGTTAGTACTACAAAACTACACACAAAAAGACTTAGTGGATACATGATTGGAAAAGGTTGAAAATCGCTGTTTAGTATCTACAGAATATAAATTAATTTAAATACTTAAAATAATAATAAAAAAATAAGTTTAAAACAATAAGGGAAGAATGGTCTTTTAGTTTATTTACATTTATTTTTTCTAAGATCCGTAAAAACAAAAATTATATTAGCAATTCACCTATCCATTTTCAATAGTTTTTAGTAATTGCGGGTTGAAAACAATACAAAATTTACATGCAAAAAAAAAAGGATCCATTTGTAAGTAAGTATTAAAAAACACTTTCAACATGTTAACGCATTAAAAAATTTATACATTAAATATATTTTAAATTTTATTTTGGGAATTCACCTTACGGAATGTATAAATTTTAGTAATAAAAGATTACAGATGTTTGGGACCGGATGACTCCCAAAAGCTACAATGTCTTAACAGAGTGAGATGATAAACATACCAGATAAATACAAATAAGATTTTTTTTTTCTTTCTCATGAATTATTCTATTATGAAACCTGCACAGCCAGATATAAGAAGTAAAAAAATATATATATATCTGCATTAGAATTATTTTAATGTTAACTGCTTAATTATTTCATTTAAATGTATTATTTTTCAATGTGTCGAAGGGAATTTTTTAATTAAATTATTAAGGTTATATCAAGTATTGATTTAGGTTTGATTTTTAGGTTATTTATTATTTAGCTTGCTGTAGTAAGTTTTCCTAATAGTTGAAATTAATCATTGGTTTCCATTCGAAATATTCTAATAATGTTAAAATTAAATAAATAAATATAATTTATAAATATTTTTTTTTTTTTTTTTTAAATGTTA
>NW_019384524.1:485564-492394 GCF_000671375.1 Centruroides sculpturatus
AAATATAAATAAAAATTATAATACTTATTTCTTCAAATAATCTTCAAGTTATTTCAGTATCTCGCATAAATCATAAAAGGATATTCACGTGAAATCTACATTCTTCGCATTATACAGCGCCGAGTTCTTACGGTCCATTCATTTCATCGAATTATAAAGTCTGTTGCGGTTTCTACGTGGCACTGATCCAGCGAATTCATCACTTCATTCTATAATTTAATCCGGAAAAAAACACGATAAAAGAGCACAAAGCATGGCCAATATTTAAATTTCCACATCTTTTTCAGACTAAGAAAATGTTTTCTTGTTTACATATATTTTCCTCGTATTTTTGGAAAAATTATTAGAGCTTGAAAGATTAAATTTACAGGATAGATTTCAAATATTATATATAAATATATATATAAACAGAATGAAGTAATATCCTCGGGCTGAAGGAAATACATTTATTCCATTTGCTTCTTCATAAAATTTAGATGAAAGTATTAAAAGAGAAAAAAAATCGCTGGAGAGGTGCCATACATAAACTACGGAAGACAGGAATTTTGGATAAATTTTAAGTAATTCTAAATATATTTTTTAAGAAAATTGTTTGCTTTTTTTACGTGGCAATTCTCCAGAGATTTGTGTTACAGTTTTAGACGTAATATTTTATTCAAATTATGTGAATTAGAATAAGTAGAATGTTTTCAGTACGCGGTATTCCTATTAAGAGCTTGTTTTTTTCCTCCTCTCTTCTTGAATCAAGATTTTGGAAGAAAAATGCACTTTAGTTTTCCTTAAAACAAAAATCGTTATCTACTTATTACCAGATAACGATTTCTGTTCTGATAATGACGTCTATAAGATATATGATTGAAATCAATTGCGAATCCAGTAGTTTCTCGTGATTAAAAAATGACTTTTTGCATTCATTTTGTCGATTCAATTAGTCCTTCTGTTCATTATTTGTCCGCCGGAAAGAATTCTTAGGAATTTAAATTTTTTTTTTTTTTTTTTAAAGTGGGAGACAAATCAGAAGTCATAAGATTGGATTCAAAAGATGAAATCAAAGGAGTGGAATCAAGTAAAGATGATGTTCGAACAAACAGAAAAAAGAAGAATTCGGGAGATAGTAAAACAGGAAAACCAAGAAGAGCAAGAACTGCTTTTACCTACGAACAATTAGTTGCTTTGGAAAATAAATTCAAGACAACTCGATATTTATCTGTGTGCGAACGTCTAAACTTAGCTCTTTCACTCAGACTTACTGAAACCCAAGTAAAAATTTGGTTTCAGAATAGGAGAACAAAATGGAAGAAACAGAATCCTGGAATGGATGCCAATAGTCCCACTTTGCCCCCTTCACAAAATAGCAGTCTCAGTACTTCCTATGCATCTCCTCCCGTATATCCTACCACGTCCAGTTTGTTGTATGGTAATCAGTTACCCTATCTCTCCACTTCAGCTCTTCCTTACCCTTTAATCGCCACTAATCAACCCTTCACAACCTCTCATCCATATTTTACACATTTGGGACATTCGTAGATGAAATAAAAATCCTTTATAGGATATAACCTATACGTTATGACATAACAGTCTGCCAGGAAAGTTCTGTAGTAATTGATTTAAATAAGTTTTAAAATATTCAAAATTTATTTGTGTTTTCCCCCCTCCCTCCTTTTGCAAAATTAAAGCTAGTTAGAAGTAAAATTAATAATAAACAGTTAAATTTCTGTACAAATTTATCTTTAAATGTATAAATCAAATACTTCTTAACTTCTTGGCAGTGCTGCTTAAGAGAAAAATATCTCCATGATGTGTGCTTCTCAACATCCGGATCTAACTCTCAAGATGAAGAATGTTTGACTAATTTTCTCACGCGTAAGTTCGGTATTTTTGTACAGAGTCAATACCATAAATATTTTAAATCTTTCGTTATTACCTAATTTAATTTCCGGTTGCAAATTATTCCGAGGAGCATAAATATTATAAGAAAAAAAAAATAGTGTCATCTGTTTAAATCGGTAACATTCCACAAGGAAAAAAAAAGACTGTAAAGCAGGGATGTCAATTAAAGATTTTGGTGCCAAAATCTTAAAGAGTAAAATAAAAATGTTCTTTTTTGTCCGTTTTATTTATGAGTGATTTACTTAAACTGATTGGGTCAAAGGTGACACGAAGTCTAACAATAAACACACTGTTTTATTTTACTTAATTTTCGTTTTCAAATTATTCCGAGAGACATAAATCGGTTTAGAAGGCCTAATTTATGCTTAAAAAAAAGAAAAAAAAAAAGAACACGAAAANTATCATTTAATTTATCGATATATTGATAAGAATTACGGTAAGTAAATAACCTATATATTTAATTTCGTAAAGTTTTATTTAATCTTTCGACCACGGAAGCTTTAGTATTCGAATGGGTCGAATAATGATTAATTTTATATTTTTTAAACAAACTTTTTACTAACCTATTATAAAATTCAGTTCCCTTATCAGTTTGCAGATTTTTGGGAATATTTCATTTAACAATAATTTGAAAAGCTTCCAAAATAGACTTAGGTTTTTTATCCTTTATTGGCACAACGTAACAATATTTACTAAATACATCAATTACAGTTAATAAATATTTTATTCCATTATTATATCTAGAAAATTGCTTTAATACGATTAAATCGGCCTGCCATAGATCGTTAGGATAAAAAGCTTTAGTTTTTCTTCGCGAGTATTTAATTCTTACAGGTTTATGAAGCGAATAAACTGGTTGCGAAGACAGCCATTTTTAGACAACAAATTTCGGTAAATTAGAAGCTTTAGCTAGTTTACTCACTCCTCCAAACTATGCCGAAGATTTAGGATTATAATATATCAATTTCAAAAGTTTCTCCATTCAGGACTCTTTATCCTCTTTTTCGTAGATGATTTTTTCCACTGGTAAAATGTTCTCGAAGAAATTGAAGAAAAAATTTTTTCGGGACTTTCAACAGGTATCGGTTGATATCTTGGTTGTTCGCTGATTTCAGGTAGAGTCGTCAAACTCAAACTTTTGTTTCCAATCCACTCTTTAGGGATATTTACTTCTCGTAAGGCTTGCCAAAATTCATTAAAACAAGAAGGGGCTAATGGGGTTTTTCTATTTCTCATTAAATGAGATATTAAATCCACCATATGACTTCCAACAACTGGCTTACCGCTGATTGTCAATTCGCCTTTTTCATTCCATCTGTAATAATTTTGTCTCAGTCTTTCGATTAAATGCAGAATATATTTTCGATATAACTGGGGGACAGATATAGTTATTTGTTTAACAATTACATCCTTGCCATTATCATCGGGTTTTTCTTCGGGTTGAGAAGACACTTCTTGATTTTCATCCGGTACGCCGGATACTCTAACCGGTTCTTTTGGTGCATGAATCGTTCTCTGATATCTCAAAATCAGTTGACTTAATAATTTAACTTTACTATCGTCGGACAAATCGGTACTCTCGAGTAATTTTTCAATATTATTAGCAATTCTTATTTCAGGTTTCCGATATGCTGCTAACAGTTCGGGAGGGACTAAAGCCATTTGCTTTGCCATTAGATTCTTTTTCCTATTACTTTGCCAATTAGTCCGCCTGCCATAGACAATAATGGCGCCAGTAGAAGAGGAAGGAATCCACCAGATTGATTAACTAAAATTCGTTGATGTTGTCGAAATCGTGTTGTATTTGCTTATTGTGTACAGGCACAATGAAGTGACGTTTTTCTCAACACTGGGCTAGTTGAATCTTTTATTTAGTTAGAACGTTTTTTCCATACATCAACGTTTCGGGCATCAGCCCCTCTTCAGCTAACTAAATATATATAAAAATATTTAACAGGACACAAATAAAAACCAAAAAACTCACATAAATTCTTNGTTGTTTTAATTAATTAATGAAACAATATATTAAATAATAGACTTTTATGTAACTCTTTAACCTCTTTTTTTTTACTCTTGGTTAGCCTCTTTTCATTTGTTTCGGGTCAGTAAACTAGGTGAATAGAATTACGAATCCGCAACTTTTCACAAGAACACTTCCAATATTCAGAATCCCGTGACTCACGACCTCATCGATCAGGACACTAATACTGAATAATCAACGCTGTTTTATTTTATTTAAAGGCACATAAAGCCGAATTTTGGCTCAAACAATAGCGAGGAAATATATATATATATATACCTTCTAGCCTAAGGCCTAGCTAATTGGATTTTTCTGTGTTTTGTAATTTAGAGATAAGTTTAAATTTATTATAAAATGTTAAATTGAAATATATTTTAGTATATTTTCTTATTATTGATGTTTTTAATGGGAATAATTGCGTACAGAATTGAAAAAAAAGAGTTGTTTTTGAACGAAAGAATAGAAAGGAACTAAATATCTCAATTAAACGCAACTCGATCAGAAGGTAATAAAACAGTTTTTTATCATAACTAGATGTTCCGAAGGGAAATTCGAGTAGGAATTTCCATTTGCATCGACTAAGAGGTAATCTTCATTTCGCGTGGCAACCTGGCGACAATTGCAGTATGGCTCAGTCAAGTGAAGCACTGCTTCCTCTAGAGTAATATCGGGTGGCATAAAGCACCGTGATGAATAGATACTGCGAACAAATTGACTCCTGCAAGTGCAACCGTCTGCCAATCCGACACGCTCTGCGATTTCTAAATGATTGGCTTATGCGCCTGGAAGGAGTAAGTGATGCTATAGTATCGGTAATTTAACGAATTTGTCACACCCAAAAGCGATTGTGTAACGTCTCCATCCATTAATTACTACCTTCTCTTCTACAATTTCCAAATCAAATCAAAAGAAACCATGCCTGTAATAGGCTTAAAGAGTGCAACTCTGACTTCTTGTAAGTGTTGCGGAGGAGACAAAATGGGAGATTATGTGATGCGATTGGAAAGATGTTTAAGTGGATTACAAACGCTTTAGCGAGATGATAACAGTCTTCTAAATTGAATCAAGCAAAATAGCCGAGGATATCGCAAAATTGATTGTCAATTATAGGAAAATTTAGTTACTCCTTATTAATAACTATTCTGTTATAGTTTTATGTTATTTAAACTTATATAAGCTATTATATTCATTTATAACATTCTTTAATTTGATCCTGACATAAATTACGATTAAAATTTATATAATTATTTTCAGTTAAATTATTATAAATGTTTTTAATTAGCGATGAGAGAACGTTAAGAGAAAATTGAGCGGAGAGAGATACCATCTGTCGTGGGAAGCGACAGATGACATTTTCTACAGTACCTGCCTGATAAATTCTACTTACTGGTCCTTTAACAATGATGATATATATATATATACACTACTGTTTAATAACAATTAAAATATTATGAATCAGAAAATTACTGAAGAAGGATAGAAGATTTATAAAACCATTTCTGACAATTGCCTATTAATAACTCTTAAGACGAGTTTAAAAAAAACATTAGAATTAAGAAAGTTAATGATGTTAAATGTATTTTAAACTAATTTTAAACAAAACTAAACACAATATTAAACAAATTTCAGGATAAAACATTAAAATTAAAGACATTAAACATGCACAAAAATTTCCTTTTAAAAATCATAAAATATTGAAATAATTAGTTAAAATATTGGGCAGTTTAGGAACAAAGTAAAGCAAACTCTCCCTCTTTTTTTTGCAGAAAAGAGGGAACCAATCGATCGACAGTTGGGCAACGAATTGGTCCGACTCTAATCCATCACAAACGCAGACTGCGGCTTTCACTGTGGTTCCTAATTGCCGCAAATAAGAACATAATACTCATCAATGAGAAGGATTTGGACGTAATCCATCTCCTGCAATGGCCAGACCAGGAGAAGAATGATTTAAGTTCATACTATTTATTTTCCTTCTTTCTTTTTTTTTTTATTTTTATTTTTTCGTTTTACTTCTCTTAGCTAAATCCCTGCGGTCGGGAAAATGTTTTACATTGTTCTTGTTGAAAATCGGCTTTAATTTTTCAAATGCCTCTTGTAATTCTAGTCTATTTTTAAATTAAAATTTCAATTAGAGAGTTGCGTGATTGTGATTAAAATGCTAAAATACCCCCCCTCCCCTAGTTATAAAGCAGTCACTCCTTTCAGTTACCATAATAATAATAATAATAATGAAAAGCATTTAATTCAATTTTCTAATAATTTAGGATAAGTATAAGAAGAGATAAGCAATTAAGCTTTTGTGCTATTATACAAAATAGCGCACTTATGATTATAAATACAAGGATAATTATGGGATAAAGATTAGAACCAAAATAACGTATTGATAAATTTTTAAATTTCTGTGAAGTGTATAATTAATTTATTATTCTTGTATAAAGCGAATTTATTCTCGTCACTTTATTCAAGTATTATCTTTAGAAACATAATGAGCAGATTATTAATTTGACTTAATTGATTATTAATCCTGTTATTCTACATCCTTGCCCTTTTTGTATGTAAAATATTAATTATAGAGCATCTCTTGCAATATTTTCATGCATTAAACTTGGCCAGAAAAGTTATAAGAAGGTCAATTTTTTTTTAATTAAAAAGGTATATAAAACATCAATTTTTTTTAAAAAAAATATGAAAATATAAAAAATAAATTTCATAAATTTTTGTTATTTTCTTGAAACAATTGAAAATTTGATTAAATGAATTATACCAAAATGACTTTTTTTTAAATTTAAAATTTAATTTTTTTTTATTTTTTCATAAAGAAAATAAAATAAAAATTCTAAAATTGTTTATGAAATTGTCTTCTCTTTGAGTTAAAAAGTAATTTAATTTATAAAATAATATATATTTTTTTTAAATA
>NW_019384524.1:492965-507234 GCF_000671375.1 Centruroides sculpturatus
CTGATGAAGCATGAAATTCATTAATATATATATATATTGTACAATAGATTAAACAATTTATTTTAAAATTTGATTGATTTAATAATTATATATAAATAAAAAGAAAATTAGTTAATTAAACTGTGATTTGTTTCAGTATAAATAATTATCGCGTGTTATTCTAAGAATAACTTGATTGGTTTCTGATAAAAATTCTCCGAATGACTTCTATTTCTCACTTACCAAGAAATTCGCTATCTATTTTGATATCGTAGATAAGAGTAGAGATGCCAATCATCGCCCGTCATGCTTACTCAAAAGCATATGCTTTCTTTCAAGAACACTATGACAGTCCTTCGATTGATAGTAAAACATTACTTAAAGGAAAGAAAGAAAAAGATGTAATGCTTAATTATAATTACAATTCATTTGTCCTGAATTGATTGTTTATACAAACGTCAGTTAAACAAAATTACATATCGATTTTTTATGTTACAATAAAACATACACTTATTAAAGAAATGAGACGTGTTTTTCTAATTAGGGCCTTCCTTTTTTTTAGGGAGGGCCACAGAAAAATCTTATAATACAATAGGGTTTTCATTTTAATAGGGGATCAAATATACATTGTAGATTACATATTGATGTACTGTACTGTACGTGAATACAATGCCTTATAATAAAACGAAAATTTAAAATATATTATAAAAATAGCATTAGTAATTTCTTTTTTTTTATAGTTAATTTATTTGAAATTGAAGAAGAACCTTTTTATTTTTTTTTTTTTATCAGACGGCACTAAGCTTCAGGCACTTCACCTCTGGCTTACCATGTAATATTCATCAGATGTTTATTGGACATTATTACAACTTTTATAAATTTTAATACAATGTATTTGAGGTTTAAAAATGTTGAAAATAATTAAGTAAATTATGTAATTTATGCAGAAAAATATTCTCCTAAAATGTGAAATATCTTAAGGAAGAGAGTAAAGTCGTTAGTATTTCAATAGTTTAGATCGAGTTACCAGAATTAGAAAAAGGGACGGTTGACCGTTCTGAGGGGATGATATGAGGCGAAACTTCCGCACTTGCTTTTAATGGACTAGAAATTATTAAGTCGGTAAGGAAGCCAGACAAGATGTAGCAAATCTACTTTTTAAGTTATTTACGAGTGTCATTTCAATATTAATGAATACTTAAAGTGGCTTTTGTCTTAAGAATGATAGATTGATGCTAGTTTGACAAATAAGATCAAGTGAGAGTGGTCCCCGAGCGATGTTCCATTGGCAAAAAACTATTCATTCTGCGCCAGGAGAAATGTGTAGCCAGCCACATCCCCGGTGTCACCCTTCATTAAGAGTGATCGTCCGTCCCATTGGTGGTGTAGCTGATATAATTGGCTGTGCTTCTAGCTGGGATTCCGGGTCTCAGGGGAAGGCTCACCATCCCGTAATAGCCACTATTTTTCACTTGATCGGCGTAAAGTGTCAGAGAAAATCGGATCTATTGTCCAAATGAGATCTCGGGACTAGTAATACCGCAGCTTCGTACAAAATGCTGTCTTTCCACTAAATATTTTATACCCTACGACAAGTCAGATTTGTTTTGTGGTAATTCTAATCTCCTTCTACTTAATAACGTCAGTGAAATAAAGACCCGCTTCTCTCCACAATATATATATATATATATATATCCAACAAAATTGGATCATCGTAGTCAGTGCTGGACTTAGTAGGCCACCCATGTATGGAGAGAGAACTCCATTAATATAGAGTTGTTATCTGAGGAGAAATCTTTATTTTTTTTAAATTAGTGATCATAATAAGAGGCCTATACGTATTATAAATATACGAGCTTATTACGATTAATATAGACATTACAATAAGTTCCTACACACGCCTTATCATAGTTGTAATCAGCATTTACAGGGACCCCCCCTATAACACTGTTGATAATTCCGTTTTATATGAATTCCATGTTGTACGAGTCACTTAGATTTTACAAATACATGAGCCATTTACAGCCTGGCACACACATTCGTAAAATCTAAGTGATTCGTACAACATGGAATTCATATAAAACGGAATTATCAACAGTGTTATAGGGGGGTCGACTTGTATTTAATAATCAATTAATTTAAAACTAGATTAGGAATACAATATATATAATTTATGTAGAAAGGCATAAGTAATACTGTANCCCTACGACAAGTCAGATTTGTTTTGTGGTAATTCTAATCTCCTTCTACTTAATAACGTCAGTGAAATAAAGACCCGCTTCTCTCCACAATATATATATTATATATATTTTTTTTTTCGTTCAGTATACAAGAATGATTTCATTTTTCATAACACGTGATCGAATCGAAGTATATAATTGGTCAAAAACTTTATAAAATTACGTATATGTACAGTACGTCTCCTCTTTCATGGTTTATAATTAAGGTATTGTTCTCGTTAATGAGGAGTTTATAACGTCAAGTACTAAATTTCTTTCCCTTTAAGTAAAGATCAATAAATTCCTATCTTCTGGGCTCTACCTATAAATAATAAATAATACAACTCATCTATTTTTATAGAAAAAGTTTGCGTTCTTAAAGATGAATATTTTATTATTAGTAGAACATATTGATTAGACCAATGGTTTAAGGGCAATAAATGCTGTAATGACGTCACAATTTGCCACAATAAATAATTAATAAAAGATTTTCAATAAATAATTACAGGTTTGTGGCCTTTATTTTATTATATTATTATTATTTTTTTTAAAAAATATTTTAGTTGATAAAAAAGTATAATAAAACTTTTATGAATTTAAATACAACAAATCTTATATTATAAAATTCCCATTGAATTCATCCTTAAAATTTAATGCCCTAGTAGGTAGGGCCTTTCATAGATCAACGAACTTATACCTTTTTTTTTTAGGGCCTTATAAATGTAAGGCTCGTGCCAAATGACTCTGTTTAAGAGGTCTTAATTATTAGAATACACTTATAAAAAATATAAAATAAATGTATAGAATGAATTACTTGTAATTAAGTTTTTAAATGAGGCCCTAATTCGATAGCATTATTGGCCTCTGTGAAGGGACCTGCTTATAAACTTTAAATTTTTTATTGAATAGAATAAATTCTAAAATATATATTTCTTGTTTTTTTTTAAGTAAAAAAATATATATATATATCTCAAATTATCAATGATTAACTGTCCCTGATGAAGCATGAAATTCATTAATTTTTCTTTTTCTTCTTCTCTTTCTTATATTTTACATATTTATATAAATTAAATTGTGAGTTATTATTATGTTTAAGAAGCAATTTAACTAAAATAGCAGTCATTAGAAGCAATCAATCAAAGAAATATTTATAATTAATGAAAAAAAAGAGTAATTAAATTATGTAGATTTTATTAGTTTTCTCATCATTAGGGAAAGCTGGAAAATCAACAATAAAAAGAAAAATAAAATAAAAACAATTTAAAAATAACAAATNGTGGATTGAATTGATCGCCCATGTTTGGTTGTCATATTCCATCAATTCAATCCACTCCATTAAATTTCTAATCGACTAATATTGATATGAAGCTTGTTTTTTCAACTTTTACGATTAATTTCTAGCAAAAAAAGAGTTTGATTTAATAAAAAGTTTGTTTAATTTTAAACGTATTAATATAGATAATAATTTAGCCTATATATATTACATATTTAAATATTTTTAAAAAGTTTTATCACATAACCTCAGAAAAAACAAGCATTAAAACCTTATAGAGGTAAAAATTTTTTTTTTTTTATTTGTTGGACCTTAGGGCAGACATATTACTAAAGTAAACACTCCCAAAGTATCAGGACAAATAGAGTTAATTGACGAAAATCTTTAAAAAATAAAAAATAGCTAAGCGATAACTAAATAAATCTAGGTGACATATAGGAAAACTGTCAGTTATTCGGATAGATAATGTATTTAAAGAATATCAGTTGAGTAATTTAAAAGATATCTTAGAAAACAGGTTCTAAATTTTCTTTAGATCTTGTTTTATTAGAGATATCTTTTAATTTCTTTTACTGAAAGCGTTATCATTGTAATTATAGTTCTTATATTTGAATGAGCGCTAAAGAAAAGAAAAAAAACAATATTTTATATAGAAAAAGTAGAATAAATTTAGATAATAATTAATTTATTCAGTAAGTAATTGTGAGAAAAGTTTCTTTAGATTCTATTCCATTGGAAATATTTTTTAAATCACTCTTCCTGGAAGAAACAATGAAAAAAAATTGAATAAAACAGGATTTATTGGATTCTGTTTCATTTAAGATGTATTTTATATTTCTTTTAGTAAAAAGTTTATAATAAAATTATAGTATACTTACTTTATATATGAGGTTTACTGAAGACAGAACCATTGAAAGGGATAAGCTAGGGATTTTTTCCCTAGCAGAAAACTTAGTGGTGTTAGCCCGTAATGATTCCTACCTTTAATTAATAGATTTAATTTCAATTTTACTAAAAACAGAATATTTAAGACTGCTTTTTATTAATAAAAAAAAAACATCCTAAGCATTTCATTTGTTCAAAAAAGATAAAAGGGGTTCGCAGAGATTCATATCAAGCTTTCGAAAGCCCTGACTGAAGAAAATACAATATTTTACGTATATAAGCTCTGTCATTAAAGCTATATGTGTAGCCCTTATTTTGAAATTAAGTCTATGGAAATAAAAAAGACAATATTCATATTAAAAAAAAAGTATAATAATAACTTATTCAATAAATACTTGTGTTGAAGATACAATAATTAACATTGCAACTCTCTCAATTGTTTCACTGTAAGTTTTAATAATATAGGCCTAGGCCTATATGCTATAACTAAACTTATGATGTTTATAGAAAATTCTCTGCTAGATTTATTTAAGTTATATTATATAAACAGGCCTAGAGATTTATTTAAAATAATCACATATTTATAATTAAAATTCCAATATAAATTATTGCCGAATTAAAAATATAAGAAATATAATTTATTTAATATAAGGTTTATTAGATTAAAGGTCTATTTCTGTGTTTCTCAGAAATCAAGTGAGGCCAAGCCTTTAGTAATTATATATATTTTTAAATCTCTGAACAAATAATCTCTATACATTTTTGAGGCCTCGGTAAACACGAGAACTATCACAGGAACCTGTTTACTCTTCTGTAATAGGACTTTTACATAGATACTCCACAGAAGCAATTCTCAACCGGTAGTACACGTACCACCAAGATACTCAAAAATAATCGGTTAGTACTACAAAACTACACACAAAAAGACTTAGTGGATACATGATTGGAAAAGGTTGAAAATCGCTGTTTAGTATCTACAGAATATAAATTAATTTAAATACTTAAAATAATAATAAAAAAATAAGTTTAAAACAATAAGGGAAGAATGGTCTTTTAGTTTATTTACATTTATTTCTTCTAAGATCCGTAAAAAAAAAAAAATTATATTAGCAATTCACCTATCCATTTTCAATAGTTTTTAGTAATTGCGGGTTGAAAACAATACAAAATTTACATGCAAAAAAAAAGATCCATTTGTAAGTAAGTATTAAAAAACACTTTCAACATGTTAACGCATTAAAAAATTTATACATTAAATATATTTTAAATTTTATTTTGGGAATTCACCTTACGGAATGTATAAATTTTAGTAATAAAAGATTACAGATGTTTGGGACCGGATGACTCCCAAAAGCTACAATGTCTTAACAGAGTGAGATGATAAACATACCAGATAAATACAAATAAGATTTTTTTTTTCTTTCTCATAAATTATTCTATTATGAAACCTGCACAGCCAGATATAAGAAGTAAAAAAATATATATATATATATTTTTTTTTTTTTTTTCCTTGTTTAATCATTCAAAAGTTATAATAATCAAAGAGGATGTCTTATCATCATCTCTCCAACTTTATTAACAAATGTCAAACAATAAATTTGAAAGTATTTATTAATATTTTAAGACTTTATTCTTTCAAATTTATTGCATAAGAGATCATAAAAATGAAACAAAAGAGAGATTTGATGTAGTTGTGGTAAAATCTTAAGTGCTTGTCAGCTTATTTGCTTTCTGATGAATTATTGAACACTTCATTTATAGTCTAAATGATACAAAAATTTACTTTTTTTTTTTTTTTTAAACTCAAATGCATTATAAAACAAAATCTAAGATTATAAATAATAATGTCTGTTGTTACCCCTCAGTACAGCCCCAAATTTACTTAAAATGAATTAATTATATGTGTATTGTCGGGCCCGTCGAGAAGAGAATGTTTTTTTTTTTTTTTTTTTTTCCTGGTGATATTTTTTGGTANTTCTCAGATTCAATAGTTCTTAATAAAGATACGTTTAAGAAATCTGTAAATAATTAATTTGTTATATTGAGAAAATTATAATTTATTTAACGACGTTTTTAAATTGATCGATTTCACTTAATTGTAATTTAAAAAATAATCGATTTCTTTTCTAAACGTGTTTAATCAAAAAAAAATTGTTAATTTCTTTAAATGAATTTTATTGTAAACAATTGAAATCAGAAAATTGTCATTTACTGAATGACGGTTTAAAAGTGATCCGTTTCATTTAATTGCAATTAAAAAAGTAATCAATTTCTCCATTACGAAATTACATTAAGAAAAAAATAACCGTTTAAAGCTAAAATACAAAAATACAATTTTTAAATTTAAACAAATGTCGCCTAAGAAATACTTAAAAATGAGAACAAATCTATAAAACTTCATATTTTACACAATGCTCATAACATTCTTAAATTACTAATAAACCCTTCCTCTAAGTATAGAAAACGAAGCATAATTAAACATTTAAAACCCTTACCACACTCTACTCGGCATTTTTATATAAGGTTTACATAATTTAACATTCACCCCTTCACTCGTGGAGGATTGCGAGGGGCCGATTTATGGGTTATATATATGTATATATAATTTAATTTTGTACATGACAAATAGCAAGTTTAAGCTAAGATGGACGTAGATACGAAGTTACAAAGTTAAATTTATGGAAAACTCGCTTTGCTCATTTTGTAAAACAAAATTGTAACAAGAAACGAAAAATATATCGAAAGAGGATCTACTACTGCTTTTTATCTTTATTTTTTTTATGTTTTTTTCTTTTTTGTATTGAATATTCGACCCCAAAGATTCGATAAAGTGGAAGAGTCGGTCAATAGCATCATCGAACCATAGCTTGCGGGACGATCTTGGTTTCAGACGAGGATAACTTTTCTTACCTCTATTGTAAAATATTCTACTTGAAATAAATCAAAGTGATCTATTAGAAGATCGTCCTTTTATATAAGTTAAACTAGGATAAAGAATTCTATAGAAGGTAAACTTATACTCTAAAATATCACCTTGCGTGTTAAATTAAATAATTAATTGTAAAGTAAATAGTAGCGTAATTGAAAACTTTAACTGAATAAGGTTTTATAATTTACTGCAATGAATTTTAAATTTCGAAAGCATGAAATGTGCTAAATGTTCTTCAAAGCAGTAAATTAGAGGACATGAAATAATTAGTTGGATAGTTTCAAATGAAACTATTTGATAAGTACTAAATGTCAATATAATTGAAAAAGGAAGAGAAAGAGAAGAAGATGAGATAGAGAAAAACAGGAGACAGATAAACAGACCCAGAGGAGAAGAGGAGAGAGAGGAGGGATACAGATCCGAGAAGATAAAGAGAAGAATAACAGAAAAAAATACAAGCGAAGACAAGATAAAGGGAAATTTCCAAAATGTCACTCCATTCTTTATAAATAAATAATAAAAGATGTATATTTTACAAATGTTTATATAAAAAAAAAAAGTAAGAAAAATATGAACCTATAAGTTAGAAATAGAATAAAGAGAAGAAAAACTCAAAGACAAAATTAACAAAATAATTAAAAGTTGAAAAGTGTTTTGTTCAAAAGCTTAACAAAACTAAGAGGGAAAAGGATGATGTTAAACAGAGAGATAGCCAAGTCCAGGGAGATATTGCATCAGGAAGTTGGGATGTTTTTGTCAAGACGGAGCTTAGTTCCATCTGTCTGGTCCCAGTCCCCGACCGATCGTAACAATAGAAGGATTCGTGCAATTGATGCAAGCCACTTCACAGATTTAATTTCTTTCCAATCAGTAGAGGTTCAGTTCCGTACCGAGCTCGCTAATCGGGAGATTAGTGTGTCGATCGATCCAACCTTCTTCCATTAGACCAGCTGTGTATAATGCATTTACTCTAAGCTGAGAAGGAAAATTTCAAAACAGTCTATTTTATCACCTTCCTCCAAAAACTGCACCCTTTATTTTCACAGATGGTTGACTTAATTGGCGAATTTGATACTTATTGGTGACAGATCGATACTCCAGTTTCTATGGACTCTCTTTATACGGATATACATCCTTTGTAAGGGTATTTCTTTAATAAATTTACTTAGATACCACCTGAAGGAGTTTCGTTTTGATTTATTCGTTATCGCCAATTTTCAAATCTAAATCGGGGTTAACACATGTTGGAAGTCGTTAGCACGTAGCACACGAAATCTTCAAAATGTCGTGACGTTTTTCTATCAAATGTATCATTCGAGATCAAACGAAAAATATATCAAGTCATTACAGCGTAAGCATAATTGAAAGTAATGTTAGTTAAAGGCCCTATCATGTTTCTGTAGTTAACATATTATGCTTGTGGTAAGGCCATCTACGGGATCTCAACAATATATTTTGCAAAATATTCATTTCATTACATTTCTTGTGCAGAAAAAAAAATCTATATTTTAGTCAAATTTTATTATTTTGATAACTATAATACAAGTTACATATTGGAGGCCTCAAAAAGATATATGATACGAGCCTCTCTTGATTTCTAAGAGGTTAGGATTGGTTCTACAGTCACATAATTTCAATAGAAAATTACTGGAGTTTTTTATATAATATATTATAAATTCTGATTGTTTTTTAAATAAAAAATATCTAAAAATTTGATAAAATTCAACTGAAATTTATAAATTTTAAATCAAATCTTCTAGAGCAATTCCAATCTCAGGACTTCACGAGGTAGCATGTGGTATTGTCATTAGTAGAAATTTTTCTAAAATAAAAGGTGAATATAATAAAGTTTACTGCATTTCGTGTGTACTAAATTACATCTACTATACACATCACTACAAATGTAAAACTTAATTTTTGTAAAAAAAAAGAATTAGTAATCGAAATGTTTAAATGCGAAAACAAAAGAAAAACAAGTCATTAATAAATAAAATAGGCCTAAATATTTGAATTAATTTATATCTAGTCCCTTTTCAGTTATGGTATATGATCAATGTGGATGAAGTATCGAATTTTCATGTTGTTAATAAATTACAGTTTAGGGCCTCGCGTTATGAGTCTGTGTAACTTAGGGCCTCACATTTTTACATGTATTATTATTTGGTGGAGGGAAATATTTGTTATATCCTATAGCTTAGGGCCACACAAGTCTAAGCCCAGCAATGTGTAGACGACATTTAATTGAACGCTTGTGTAAATGCATGTTAACACGTTTAATGTTATGTGCACATACATTACAAGTATCGTATATTACATCCCTTCGGAAGATCCCGTGTTTTGTATGGAGATCTTTCAACTCACTCTTATATAATACGTTAAAGTTACAGATTTTATGTAATGTATGGGCTTATATATAGCCTAATCGAATCTTTAATAACGATTAAATCTCTAAACAAAGGTTCCCGTCGGTGGCCGTTGTTCCGAGGTTTAACTATATTGGTTATTTATAAAGACTAAATTAAATGTAAATAAACTCACAAAGACAATTTAGGCTTTCAATTAACTTATTTAATAAATATCGAACTAACATTCTTTGAACAGTTCCAGTATCTATTAGGAGAGAGGGGTTCAAGATAGAGAATCAAAGCTACATTCACTTCTCTATCTCTGTAAACGATCAGGAAACTCTTAGGTATTGTACTGTATACACGTGTATACAAGTGCATTTGTCACATTCAAATCTTTTTCCTATATTTATTTGGTTTCTTTTTTATTTATTTATCTACAAAGGTAAGAAAGGGCCACTCCCGTCAGCTCCTCTCTGTTACTCCGTTGTACACTGTACTATACTTTTTTCAAGTTTTTCTGTTTTTTCTTTTTACTTATAAATTTAAGTTCAATTCAATTCAATAAACTTTTATTGTATAAGGATCAATTTCACGTAAGATGTAAAGGTTTAAACTGTATAACAATTGTTAGTTTATAACAGTGTTATTACAATAGTTTCTCATACACTTTCTAAACATTAGTCTTATACAGTACAATAAAATTTTGAAAATAGTTATTTATTTAATTTATTCAGTTATAACAGACAACAATTTCTCCCGTTATCTGTGAATTAGAATACAAATTATATACAAATAAAATACGTTTATATTTTGTACTAAAGATTTCTCAAAAATGTTCTGGATCAATTAGGAAAAGCGAATTTCTCTAAAATCATTCCTCTCCATAAATGGCCCTATAGCGTATATCATAATATAATATAAATAAATAGCCCTAGAATATGTATCATAATAATATATTAATATATAAAATCCTTACGTATTCAAAATACAAGAAACTTGGACAATTCAAGACTAATTCGCATTTTTTTAATGTAACATTTTAATAAATTAGAGTTATAATAAAAAATTATATATTTTCTTATATTATAGTAGAACTGTTGTATTATATATTGGACTACTTTGTCTCTACATATTAAATATTATTGCGGTAAAAAGTAAATTAATTTAAAAAAAAATATATTAAAAACTCTTAGAAGTGTAAATTAAATAGCAAATTATTACAAAAGCAATTTAAATTCAATTAAGATAAAAACGGAATAATTCAGAGCGATTTTAAATTATAAGATTAGTATATTGTGAAGGAATAGGAGGAGGAGCAGGAGGAGGAGGATAGAGAAAAAGAAAGTACACATCATTTTTAAATGAAATCATATTCACATCATTTATTCTTATATTAATTCAGCCGTTGGCGACGAAATAATTTTTATTTCAATTAAAAATCAAAAAGTTTTTTTTAATTTTTTTTTTTTTTAAAAAAGATTCGCTAGGGTTTGTTGAAACAGATCGGGAAGCTATCAAGGTAGAAGGGCAAACAGTTGAAAATTAATTTAGCGAACAACACAATCAGAGGATCTATTAAGTTTTCTAAAGTGGAATGGACTGTCAGTGAAAAGAAGACGTTTTTACTCCCAGGAACCTCATTAGGGTGAAAGGCGATCAATTTATTTGAACGCTCCGGATTAAGATATCGACTCGACTCTTAAAAGTGCTCTCTTTTATTTTTAATTGCGGTTTGTCTTCAAACAATGCTTAATTTTTTTCATTATTACTTTTATATTTATTAAAATAATATGACTTTATTTATATCTGCATGTTATGATTTCTATCGTAAAAAAAAACAATTAATTATTATTATTTTTTATAAATAGATGTCATTAAAAAAGCCGAATATCTTATTTTTCAAGGATTAAAACGATAAAGTATTATAATTATTAAGAATATACAAGGGATGGATTTATTTATGTGGAGCCCTACGACACTTGTAGTTGTGGAAGGCCTCTGTAACCACTAAAACTCGTGCAACTTATACCATAGCTGTGTTAGACCCTTATAACTTACTGCTACTATAACAGGGCATTTCCCCTCTATCAAATATGGTTATGACTGATAGAATAAGGCAACGTAACATAGACGATCTTCCAACACAGAAAATATTTCTATGAAAAAATGGCCTCTATTGTTATGTTAGAGGCTTAAAAATGCGGAAAACTCGTCCCGTTGGTCAGTCCGATCCCGTATTAAAGGGTTTTACATACTGGTGGGTCCTTTACAATATAATAATACAAGTAAAAATGCGATAGACTGATAACGCAAGGCCCTATCTATCAATAAACTACCGGTTTTTTTAGTTAAACTTAACTATAGCCATCTCTTCTGTAAATTTATAAATATAGCCAGTTGTATTTCGTTTCCCTGATCTTTCCTTACTTATTTTATTTCATTTCTCACTTTTTTATTCTCATTATTACTATTTTTTTTCCTTTTTAGAGGCCCTTGAACAAGCGCCGAAGATGCAAGACCAAAAACCGGTCCCGAGTAGATTCTAGTGTTAGTTTTTCCTTAATAATTTTATATGGGCCTATATAATGTATTAGAAACTATTTTTAATTTTAATTTCTGTCTTTTTTACATTCATAAATTAATTTAGATGGCATTAAATTAATCATTAACTAAATTAGTTGTTTGGTAATTATCTTTTGGCACACAAGAACCTGTCTAAATCGTGCCAGATGCAAATAAAGTGGTAAATAAATATAAAGACGAGACATGAAAATAAAACGAACAGATTAATGAAGCCCCGTACAATTATATAAGGCCTTAGCAATAGATCTACTAAAGGAAATAGTAATTCGAATGATTTAATTTTAATTAATCTAATTAAATTTGATACAATCGAATGAAAATATAGCCTTAGTGACACGTAAAATTTTACAACTTTAATCATAATCGTAGCTATTATTATTTACTTTAATGTATATATTTAAAAAGAAAATTTTTTTCAGGGAAATATGTAAGGTTTACATCTATAAAACAGCAATATTTCTTGAACGAAGGCAGAGATAGGATTTATTATACCTATGATAAATCTTTGTCAATGCCGAAACTATGACTAAATAACACAAAATTATTCCAAGAAACAAAAAAAAAAAATAAAAATAAATCTTTTGAAATATTATTTACTGTATTTTTCAATTCTGTAGATAAATTCTGTCGCATTTGTTTACGTGTAAAATCATCTTCGGAACGGATTTTTAAATAAATTTATAATACAGTAGCCTTTATATTATCTAGTTTATCTTCTAGTTTCTCTACTTAAGAATTGATTAATTAAATTAAACATTACAAATTTACAATAAAAGATTATATACAGTATACAAGCGGTAAGATGTCGTTACTTATTAAGAAGATTACAATTGATTTTAATTTTTATTTAAATTATAAAAAAAAATAAATGATTTAAAAACTTAAACTGATTTTATTTGTTTTTATATTTATTAAGCAGCAGTTCTAGAAACAAGATGTAAATTATTCGTTTATTATCAAAAATACTTTCAGAATAAGAAACGAGGAAAACATCAATTGAATATTCAACGAGTAGATCAAATCAAGGTAAAAATAAGTAAGTTACGAAACGTGTTATCTTCTACAGCTTTATTTAAATATAGCGAGAGTAGAAGGGGGCAACAAAAACAAAAAAAAAAAAAAAAAATGTAGTAAAAGCGCTTTAAGAGTGTATCCATCCCCCCACCCGAAACGACTTTTTCTGCTCGTATAAATCACATTTAACAGAATAGAGGCTCCATTATTATTCGCCAGACAATCTCGGAACAAACACAATAAACATTTTAGCAAATGGCGCCCGTTTCGTCCAATCTCGACTCTTATTACCGGAGATTGCGTGGCCGTAAGTAGACTGCAGCAGTGTCATCACCTCTGATATCGGGGCAGTATTTCTCTATTACAGGAGCGTCCAAGCCATTTCGTTGCGGACAGCCCATCTGGAAACCCGCGCCGCTCCATTAAATATTCACGGCCTCATATAGACCGCAACATCTCCTATATTTCAGATTTCCTGAAATATTAACGAATTCGGCCGTTTTCTGATGAAATGGTAGGTGATCAACCCAGGATTTATACGTTGTTTGTGGCCGGATGCAGTTTTGTTACTTTAATACTTTGTACCACCGCTTGTTATTAAGAGAAAAATAGGTCCATTTTATCCGAAAATTGCCGAAAACTACCAACCTTTTCTCAATAACTTTGTAGATGAATATTTATTAAGTAATAATACCGTTTATTTACATTGAATATCTTATAATTAACAATCAAATTCGAAAATTTTATATTTAATTTGCTTATTATTTATTCATCTAAGAACGTTTCATCGCACTAACTTTATAAACTATGAATTCCTATTAAATATAGTAAACGAAACATAATAAAATAATTATAATAAAAATAATAAAATAAAGAAATATTTTAAAATTCTACAATGAATTTCTTTACACAAATTATAGTCCAAAAATCAGTTAACCTACAACCTACAAAAATTATACAAAAAATGATAAATTTATAAATTTTTAAAGGTCTTTTTCTATATAACTTGCAGTTTAAATGTTTAATTTTTAATTATTCG